>NW_024544038.1:0-271016 GCF_018167655.1 Microtus oregoni | reverse complement strand
CTCAGTACTCAGGGTGCTGAGTGCTCAGTACTCAGGGTGCTGGGTGCTCAGTACTCATGGTGCTGGGTGCTCAGTACTCAGGGGGCTGGGTGCTCAGTGCTCAGTGTGCTGGGTGCTCAGTACTCAGGGCGCTGGGTGCTCAGTGCTCGGGGTGCTGGGTGCTCAGTGTTCGGGGTGCTGTGTGCTCAGTGCTCAGTACTCAGCGTGCTGGGTGCTCAGTGCTCAGAGTGTTGGGTGCTCAGGACTCAGGGTGCTGGGGTGCTCAGTGCTCAGGGTGCTCAGTGCTCAGGGTGCTCAGTGCTCAGGGTGCTGGGTGCTCAGTGCTCAGAGTGCTCTGTGCTCAGTACTCAGGGTGCTGGGTGCTCAGTGCTCGGGGGTGCTGGGTGCTCAGTGCTCAGGGTGCTGGGTGCTCAGTACTCAGGGTGCTGGGTGCTCAGTACTCAGGGGTGCTTGGTGCTCAGTACTCAGGGTGCTCAGTGCTCAGTACTCGGGGTGCTGGGTGCTCAGTGCTCAGGGTGCTCAGTGCTCAGTGCTCGGGGTGCTGGGTGCTCAGTGCTCGGGGTGCTGGGGTGCTCAGTACTCGGGGTGCTGGGTGCTCAGTGCTCAGGGTGCTCAGTGCTCAGTACTCAGTGCTCAGGGTGCTCAGTGCCCAGTGCTCAGGGTGCTGGGTGTTCAGTACTCAGGGTGCTGGGTGCTCAGTACTCAGGGTGCTGGGTGCTCAGTGCTCAGGGTGCTGGGTGCTCAGTACTCTGGGTGTTGGGTGCTCAGTACTCAGGGTGCTGGGTGCTCCGTGCTCAGGGTGCTGGGTGCTCAGTGCTCAGGGTTCTAGGTGCTCAGTTCTCAGGGGGCTGGGTGCTCAGTACTCAGGGTGCTGGGTGCTTAGTGCTCGAGGTGCTCGGTGCTCAGTACTCAAGGTGCTGGGTGCTCAGTGCTCAGGGTGCTGGGTGCTCAGTCCTCGGGGTGCTCCGTGCTCATGGTGCTGGGTGCTCAGTACTCAGGGTGCTGGGTGCTCATTCTCGGGGTGCTGGGTGCTCAGTACTCGTGGATGCTGGGTGCTCAGTACTCAGGGTGCTGGGTGCTCAGTGCTCGGGGTGCTCGGTGCTCAGTACTCGGGGTGCAGGGTGCTCAGTACTCGGGGTGCTGGGTGCTCAGTGCTCAGGGTGCTGGGTGCTCAGTGCTCGGGGTGCTGGGGTGCTCAGTGCTGAGGGTGGTGCTGGGTGCTCAGTACTCAGGGTGCTGGGTGCTCAGTGCTCAGGGTGCTGGGTGCTCAGTACTCAGGGTGCTGGGGTGCTCAGTGCTCAGGGTGCTGGGTGCTCAGTGCTCAGGGTGCTGGGTGCTCAGTGCTCGGCGTGCTGGGTGCTCAGTACTCAGGATGCTCGGTGCTCAGTGCTCAGAAATCAGGGTGCTCAGTACTCAGGGTGCTGAGTGCTCAGTGCTCGGGGTGCTGGGTGCTCAGTACTCAGGGTGCTGGGTGCTCAGTACTCGGGGTGCTGGGTGCTCAGTACTCAGGGTGCTGGGTGCTCAGTGCTCGGGGTGCTGGGTGCTCACTGCTCAGGGTGATCGGTGCTCAGTGCTCAGGGTGCTGGGTGCTCAGTCCTCCGCGTGCTCAGTGCTCAGGGTGCTGGGTGCTCATTGCTCGGTGTGCTCGGTGCTCAGTACTCAGGGTGCTGAGTGCTCAGTACTCAGGGTGCTGGGTGCTCAGTACTCAGGTTGCTGGTTGCTCAGTACTCAGGGGTGCTGGGTGCTCAGTACTCAGGGTGCTGGGTGCTCAGTACTCAGGGTGCTTGGTGCTCAGTACTCAGGGTGCTCAGTGCTCAGTACTCGGGGTGCTGGGTGCTCAGTGCTCAGGGTGCTCAGTGCTCAGTGCTCGGGGTGCTGGGTGCTCAGTGCTCGGGGTGCTGGGTGCTCAGTACTCGGGGTGCTGGGTGCTCAGTGCTCAGGGTGCTCAGTGCTCAGTACTCAGTGCTCAGGGTGCTCAGTGCTCAGTGCTCAGGGTGCTGGGTGTTCAGTACTCAGGGTGCTGGGTGCTCAGTACTCAGGGTGCTGGGTGCTCAGTGCTCAGGGTGCTGGGTGCTCAGTACTCTGGGTGTTGGGTGCTCAGTACTCAGGGTGCTGGGTGCTCCGTGCTCAGGGTGCTGGGTGCTCAGTGCTCAGGGTTCTAGGTGCTCAGTGCTCAGGGTGCTGGGTGCTTACTGCTCGAGGTGCTCGGTGCTCAGTACTCAAGGTGCTGGGTGCTCAGTGCTCAGGGTGCTGGGTGCTCAGTCCTCGGGGTGCTCCGTGCTCATGGTGCTGGGTGCTCAGTGCTCAGGGTGCTGGGTGCTCAGTGCTCGGGGTGCTGGGTGCTCAGTACTCAGTGTGCTCAGTGCTCGGGGATCTCGTTGCTCAGTACTCAGGGTGCTGGGTGCTCAGTTCTCAGTGCTCGGGGTCCTGGGTGCTCCGTGCTCGGGGTGCTGGGTGCTCAGTGCTCTGGGTGCTTAGTGCTCAGTACTCAGGGTGCTGGGGTGCTCAGTACTCATGGTGCTGGGTGCTCATTCTCAGTGTGCTGGGTGCTCAGTGCTCGGGTTGCTGGGTGCTCAGTACTCAGGGTGCTGGGGGCTCAGTACTCAGGGTGCTGGGTGCTCAGTATCAGGGTGCTCGGTTCTCAGTACTCAGGGTGCTGGGTGCTCATTCTCGGGGTGCTGGGTGCTCAGTACTCGTGGTGCTGGGTGCTCAGTACTCAGGGTGCTGGGTGCTCAGTGCTCGGGGTGCTCGGTGCTCAGTACTCGGGGTGCAGGGTGCTCAGTACTCGGGATGCTGGGTGCTCAGTGCTCAGGGTGCTGGGTGCTCAGTGCTCGGGGTGCTGGGTGCTCAGTGCTGAGGGTGGTGCTGGGTGCTCAGTACTCAGGGTGCTGGGTGCTCAGTGCTCAGGGTGCTGGGTGCTCAGTACTCAGGGTGCTGGGTGCTCAGTGCTCAGGGTGCTGGGTGCTCAGTGCTCAGGGTGCTGGGTGCTCAGTGCTCGGCGTGCTGGGTGCTCAGTACTCAGGATGCTCGGTGCTCAGTGCTCAGAAATCAGGGTGCTCAGTACTCAGGGTGCTGGGTGCTCAGTGCTCGGGGTGCTGGGTGCTCAGTACTCAGGGTGCTGGGTGCTCAGTACTCGGGGTGCTGGGTGCTCAGTACTCAGGGTGCTGGGTGCTCAGTGCTAGGGGTGCTGGGTGCTCACTGCTCAGGGTGATCGGTGCTCAGTGCTCAGGGTGCTGGGTGCTCAGTCCTCCGGGTGCTCAGTGCTCAGGGTGCTGGGTGCTCATTGCTCGGTGTGCTCGGTGCTCAGTACTCAGGGTGCTGAGTGCTCAGTACTCAGGGTGCTGGGTGCTCAGTACTCAGGGTGCTGGGTGCTCAGTACTCATGGTGCTGGGTGCTCAGTACTCAGGGGGCTGGGTGCTCAGTGCTCAGTGTGCTGGGAGCTCAGTGCTCAGGGCGCTGGGTGCTCAGTGCTCGGGGTGCTGGGTGCTCAGTGCTCGGGGTGCTGGGTGGTCAGTGCTCAGTGCTCAAGGTGCTGGGTGCTCAGTGCTCAGTGCTCAGGGTGCTGGGTGCTCAGTACTCAGGGTGCTGGGTGCTCAGTACTCAGGGTGCTGGGTGCTCAGTTCTCAGGGTGCTGGGTGCTCAGTGCTCGGGGCACTGGGTGCTCAGTGTTCGGGGTGCTGGCTGCTCAGTACTCGGATTGCTGGGTGCTCAGTGCTCAGGGTGCTCAGTGCTCAGTACTCAGTGCTCAGGGTGCTCAGTGCTCAGTGCTCTGGGTGCTGGGTGTTCAGTACTCAGGGTGCTGGGTGCTCAGTACTCAGGGTGCTGGGTGCTCAGTGCTCAGGGTGCTGGGTGCTCAGTACTCTCCGTGTTTGGTGCTCAGTACTCAGGGTGCTGGGTGCTCCTTGCTCAGGGTGCTGGGTGCTCAGTGCTCAGGTTTCTGGGTGCTCAGTGCTCAGGGTGCTGGGTGCTCAGTACTCAGGGTGCTGGGTGCTTAGTGCTCGAGGTGCTCGGTGCTCAGTACTGAAGGTGCTGGGTGCTCAGTGCTCAGGGTGCTGGGTGCTCAGTCCTCGGGGTGCTCCGTGCTCATGGTGCTGGGTGCTCAGTGCTCAGGGTGCTGGGTGCTCAGTGCTCGGGGTGCTGGGTTCTGAGTGCTCAGGGTGCTGGGTGCTCAGTGATCGGGGTGCTCGGTGGTCAGTGCTCAGGGTCCTGGGTGCTCAGTACTCAGGGTGCTGGGTGCTTAGTACTCAGGGTGCTCAGTGCTCAGTACACAGGGTGCTGGGTGCTCAGTGCTCTGGGTGCTGGGTGCTCAGTGCTCAGTACTCAGGGTGCTGGGTGCTCAGTGCTCGGGGTGCTGGGTGCTCAGTACTCAGCGTGCTGGGTGCTCAGTACTCAGTGTGCTGGGTGCTCAGTGCTCAGGGTGCTGGGTGCTCAGTGCTCAGGGTGCTGGGTGCTCAGTGATCGGGGTGCTGGGTGCTCAGTACTCAGGGTGCTCAGTGCTCGGGGAGCTCGGTGATCAGTACTCAGGGTGCTGGGTGCTCAGTACTCAGTGCTCGGGGTCCTGGGTGCTCCGTGCTCAGTTTGCTGGGTGCTCAGTGCTCTGGGTGCTGGGTGCTCAGTACTCAGGGTGCTGGGTGCTCAGTACTCAGGGTGCTGGGTGCTCAGTGCTCAGGGTGCTGGGTGCTCAGTACTCAGGGTGCTGGGTGCTCAGTACTCAGGGTGCTCGGTGCTCAGTACTCAGGGTGCTGGGTGCTCAGTGCTCAGGGTGCTGGGTACTCAGTACTCAGGGTGCTGGGTGCTCAGTACTCAGGGTGCTGGGTGCTCAGTGCTCAGGGTGCTGGGTGCTCAGTGCTCAGGGTGCTGGGTGCTCAGTACTCAGGCTGCTGGGTGCTCAGTGCTCAGGGTGATCGGTGCTCAGTACTCAGGGTGCTCAGCACTCCGGGTGCTGGGTGCTCAGTGCTCAGGGTGCTGGGTGCTCAGTACTCAGGGTGCTGGGTGCTCAGTGCTCGGGGTGCTGGGTGCTCAGTGCTCAGGGTGATCGGTGCTCAGTACTCAGGGTGCTGGGTGCTCAGTGCTCAGGGTGCTGGGTGCTCAGTCCTCAGGGTGCTCAGTGCTCAGGGTGCTGGGTGCTCTGTGCTCGGGGTGCTCGGTGCTCAGTACTCAGGGTGCTGAGTGCTCAGTACTCAGGGTGCTGGGTGCTCAGTACTCATGGTGCTGGGTGCTCAGTACTCAGGGGGCTGGGTGCTCAGTGCTCAGTGTGCTGGGTGCTCAGTACTCAGGGCGCTGGGTGCTCAGTGCTCGGGGTGCTGGGTGCTCAGTGTTCGGGGTGCTGTGTGCTCAGTGCTCAGTACTCAGCGTGCTGGGTGCTCAGTGCTCAGAGTGTTGGGTGCTCAGGACTCAGGGTGCTGGGTGCTCAGTGCTCAGGGTGCTCAGTGCTCAGGGTGCTCAGTGCTCAGTGTGCTGGGTGCTCAGTGCTCAGAGTGCTCTGTGCTCAGTACTCAGGGTGCTGGGTGCTCAGTGCTCGGGGTGCTGGGTGCTCAGTGCTCAGGGTGCTGGGTGCTCAGTACTCAGGGTGCTGGGTGCTCAGTACTCAGGGTGCTTGGTGCTCAGTACTCAGGGTGCTCAGTGCTCAGTACTCGGGGTGCTGGGTGCTCAGTGCTCAGGGTGCTCAGTGCTCAGTGCTCGGGGTGCTGGGTGCTCAGTGCTCGGGGTGCTGGGTGCTCAGTACTCGGGGTGCTGGGTGCTCAGTGCTCAGGGTGCTCAGTGCTCAGTACTCAGTGCTCAGGGTGCTCAGTGCTCAGTGCTCAGGGTGCTGGGTGTTCAGTACTCAGGGTGCTGGGTGCTCAGTACTCAGGGTGCTGGGTGCTCAGTGCTCAGGGTGCTGGGTGCTCAGTACTCTGGGTGTTGGGTGCTCAGTACTCAGGGTGCTGGGTGCTCCGTGCTCAGGGTGCTGGGTGCTCAGTGCTCAGAGTTCTAGGTGCTCAGTGCTCAGGGGGCTGGGTGCTCAGTACTCAGGGTGCTGGGTGCTTAGTGCTCGAGGTGCTCGGTGCTCAGTACTCAAGGTGCTGGGTGCTCAGTGCTCAGGGTGCTGGGTGCATAGTCCTCGGGGTGCTCCGTGCTCATGGTGCTGGGTGCTCAGTGCTCAGGGTGCTGGGTGCTCAGTGCTCGGGGTGCTGGGTGCTCAGTACTCAGTGTGCTCAGTGCTCGGGGATCTCGTTGCTCAGTACTCAGGGTGCTGGGTGCTCAGTTCTCAGTGCTCGGGGTCCTGGGTGCTCCGTGCTCGGGGTGCTGGGTGCTCAGTGCTCTGGGTGCTTAGTGCTCAGTACTCAGGGTGCTGGGTGCTCAGTACTCATGGTGCTGGGTGCTCATTCTCAGTGTGCTGGGTGCTCAGTGCTCGGGTTGCTGGGTGCTCAGTACTCAGGGTGCTGGGGGCTCAGTACTCAGGGTGCTGGGTGCTCAGTATCAGGGTGCTCGGTTCTCAGTACTCAGGGTGCTGGGTGCTCATTCTCGGGGTGCTGGGTGCTCAGTACTCGTGGTGCTGGGTGCTCAGTACTCAGGGTGCTGGGTGCTCAGTGCTCGGGGTGCTCGGTGCTCAGTACTCGGGGTGCAGGGTGCTCAGTACTCGGGGTGCTGGGTGCTCAGTGCTCAGGGTGCTGGGTGCTCAGTGCTCGGGGTGCTGGGTGCTCAGTGCTGAGGGTGGTGCTGGGTGCTCAGTACTCAGGGTGCTGGGTGCTCAGTGCTCAGGGTGCTGGGTGCTCAGTACTCAGGGTGCTGGGTGCTCAGTGCTCAGGGTGCTGGGTGCTCAGTGCTCAGGGTGCTGGGTGCTCAGTGCTCGGCGTGCTGGGTGCTCAGTACTCAGGATGCTCGGTGCTCAGTGCTCAGAAATCAGGGTGCTCAGTACTCAGGGTGCTGTGTGCTCAGTGCTCGGGGTGCTGGGTGCTCAGTACTCGGGGTGCTGGGTGCTCAGTACTCAGGGTGCTGGGTGCTCAGTGCTCGGGGTGCTGGGTGCTCACTGCTCAGGGTGATCGGTGCTCAGTGCTCAGGGTGCTGGGTGCTCAGTCCTCCGGGTGCTCAGTGCTCAGGGTGCTGGGTGCTCATTGCTCGGTGTGCTCGGTGCTCAGTACTCAGGGTGCTGAGTGCTCAGTACTCAGGGTGCTGGGTGCTCAGTACTCAGGTTGCTGGTTGCTCAGTACTCAGGGTGCTCGGTGCTCAGTGCTCAGGGTGCTGGGTGCTCAGTGCTCGGGGTGCTGGGTGCTCAGGGCTGTGGTGCTGGGTGCTCAGTGCTCAGTGCTCAGGGTGCTGGGTGCTCAGTGCTCAGGGTGCTCTGTGCTCAGTACTCAGGGTGCTGTGTGCTCAGTGCTCGGGGTGCTGCGTGCTCAGTGCTCAGGGAGCTGGGTGCTCAGTGCTCAGGGTGCTGGGTGCTCAGTACTCAGGGTGCTGGGTGCTCAGTGCTCGTTGTGCTCGGTGCTCAGTACTCAAGGTGCTGGGTGCTCAGTGCTCAGGGTGCTGGGTGTTCAGTCCTCGGGGTGCTCCGTGCTCAGTGATCAGGGTGCTGGGTGCTCAGTACTCAGGGTGCTCGGTGCTCAGTACTCAGGGGTCTCAGTGCTCAGTCCTCAGGGTGCTGGGTGCTCAGTGCTCAGCGTGCTGGGTGCACAGTACTCAGGGTGCTCAGTGCTCAGTACTCGGGGTGCTTGGTTCTCAGTACTCAGGGTGCTTGGTGCTCAGTACTCGTGGTGCTGGGTGCTCAGTGCTCAGGGTGCTCAGTGCTCAGAGCTCGGGGTGCTGGGTGCTCAGTGCTCAGGGCGCTGGGTGCTCAGTGCTCGGGGTGCTGGGTGCTCAGTACTCGGGGTGCTGGGTGCTCAGTGCTCAGGGTGCTCAGTGCTCAGTACTCAGTGCTCAGGGTGCTGGGTGCTCAGTACTCTGGGTGTTGGGTGCTCAGTACTCAGGGTGCTGGGTGCTCCGTGCTCAGGGTGCTGGGTGCTCAGTGCTCAGGTTTCTGGGTGCTCAGTGCTCAGGGTGCTGGGTGCTCAGTACTCAGGGTGCTGGGTGCTTAGTGCTCGAGGTGCTCAGTGCTCAGTACTGAAGGTGCTGGGTGCTCAGTGCTCAGGGTGCTGGGTGCTCTGTCCTCGGGGTGCTCCGTGCTCATGGTGCTGGGTGCTCAGTGCTCAGGGTGCTGGGTGCTCAGTGCTCGGGGTGCTGGGTGCTGAGTGCTCAGGGTGCTGGGTGCTCAGTGCTCGGGGTGCTCGGTGCTCAGTGCTCAGGGTCCTGGGTGCTCAGTACTCAGGGTGCTGGGTGCTTAGTACTCAGGGTGCTCAGGGCTCAGTACACAGGGTGCTGGGTGCTCAGTGCTCGGGGTGCTGGGTGCTCAGTGCTCAGTACTCAGGGTGCTGGGTGCTCAGTGCTCGGGGTGCTGGGTGCTCAGTACTCAGCGTGCTGGGTGCTCAGTACTCAGTGTGCTGGGTGCTCAGTGCTCAGGGTGCTGGGTGCTCAGTGCTCAGGGTGCTGGGTGCTCAGTGATCGGGGTGCTGGGTGCTCAGTACTCAGGGTGCTCAGTGCTCGGGGAGCTCGGTGATCAGTACTCAGGGTGCTGGGTGCTCAGTACTCAGTGCTCGGGGTCCTGGGTGCTCCGTGCTCGGGGTGCTGGGTGCTCAGTGCTCTGGGTGCTGGGTGCTCAGTACTCAGGGTGCTGGGTGCTCAGTACTCAGGGTGCTGGGTGCTTAGTACTCAGGGTGCTCAGTGCTCAGTACACAGGGTGCTGGGTGCTCAGTGCTCGGGGTGCTCGGTGCTCAGTGCTCAGTACTCAGGGTGCTGGGTGCTCAGTGCTCGGGGTGCTGGGTGCTCAGTACCCAGCGTGCTGGGTGCTCAGTACTCAGGGTGCTGGGTGCTCAGTGCTCAGGGTGCTGGGTGCTCAGTGCTCAGGGTGCTGGGTGCTCAGTGATCGGGGTGCTGGGTGCTCAGTACTCAGGGTGCTCAGTGCTCGGGGAGCTCGTGCTCAGTACTCAGGGTGCTGGGTGCTCAGTACTCAGGGTGCTGGGTGCTCAGTGCTCTGGGTGCTGGGTGCTCAGTACTCAGGGTGCTGGGTGCTCAGTACTCAGGGTGCTGGGTGCTCAGTGCTCAGGGTGCTGGGTGCTCAGTACTCAGGGTGCTGGGTGCTCAGTACTCAGGGTGCTCGGTGCTCAGTACTCAGGGTGCTGGGTGCTCAGTGCTCAGGGTGCTGGGTACTCAGTACTCAGGGTGCTGGGTGCTCAGTACTCAGGGTGCTGGGTGCTCAGTGCTCAGGGTGCTGGGTGCTCAGTGCTCACGGTGCTGGGTGCTCAGTACTCAGGGTGCTGGGTGCTCAGTGCTCAGGGTGATCGGTGCTCAGTACTCAGGGTGCTCAGTACTCAGGGTGCTGTGTGCTCAGTGCTCAGGGTGCTGGGTGCACAGTACTCAGGGTCCTGGGTGCTCAGTGCTCGGGGTGCTGGGTGCTCAGTGCTCAGGGTGATCGGTGCTCAGTACTCAGGGTGCTGGGTGCTCAGTGCTCAGGGTCCTGGGTGCTCAGTCCTCAGGGTGCTCAGTGCTCAGGGTGCTGGGTGCTCTGTGCTCGGGGTGCTCGGTGCTCTGTACTCAGGGTGCTGAGTGCTCCGTACTTAGGGTGCTGGGTGCTTAGTACTCAGGGTGCTCAGTGCTTAGTACACAGGGTGCTGGGTGCTCAGTGCTCGGGGTGCTCGGTGCTCAGTGCTCAGGGTGCTGAGTGCTCCGTACTTAGGGTGCTGGGTGCTTAGTACTCAGGGTGCTCAGTGCTCAGTACACAGGGTGCTGGGTGCTCAGTGCTCAGGGTGATCGGTGCTCAGTACTCAGGGTGCTCAGTACTCAGGGTGCTGTGTGCTCAGTGCTCAGGGTGCTGGGTGCACAGTACTCAGGGTCCTGGGTGCTCAGTGCTCGGGGTGCTGGGTGCTCAGTGCTCAGGGTGATCGGTGCTCAGTACTCAGGGTGCTGGGTGCTCAGTGCTCAGGGTCCTGGGTGCTCAGTCCTCAGGGTGCTCAGTGCTCAGGGTGCTGGGTGCTCTGTGCTCGGGGTGCTCGGTGCTCTGTACTCAGGGTGCTGATTGCTAAGTACTTAGGGTGCTGGGTGCTCAGTACTCATGGTGCTGGGTGCTCAGTACTCAGGTGGCTGGGTGCTCAGTGCTCTGTGTGCTGGGTGCTCAGTGCTCAGGGCGCTGGGTGCTCAGTGCTCGGGGTGCTGGGTGCTCAGTGCTCGGGGTGCTGGGTGGTCAGTGCTCAGTGCTCAAGGTGCTGGGTGCTCAGTGCTCAGTGCTCAGGGTGCTGGGTGCTCAGTACTCAGGGTGCTGGGTGCTCAGTACTAAGGGTGCTGGGTGCTCAGTTCTCAGGGTGCTGGGTGCTCAGTACTCTGGGTGTTGGGTGCTCAGTACTCAGGGTGCTCAGTGATCAGTACTCGGGGTGCTGGGTGCTCAGTGCTCAGTGTGCTCAGTGCTCAGTGCTCAGGGTGCTGGGTGCTCAGTGCTCGGGGCGCTGGGTGCTCAGTGCTCGGGGTGCTGGGTGCTCAGTACTCAGGGTGCTGTGTGCTCAGTGCTCAGTACTCAGCGTGCTGGGTGCACAGTGCTCAGAGTGTTGGGTGCTCAGTACTCAGGGTGCTGGGTGCTCAGTGTTCAGTGCTCAGGGTGCTCAGTGCTCAGGGTGCTCAGTGCTCAGGGTGCTGGGTGCTCAGGGTGCTGGGTGCTCAGGGTGCTGGGTGCTCAGTGCTCAGGGTGCTGGGTGCTCAGTGTTCAGGGCTCAGGGTGCTGGGTGTTCAGTACTCAGGGTGCTCGGTGCTCAGTGCTCAGGGTGCTAGGTGCTCAGTACTCAGGGTGCTGGGTGCTCAGTGCTCGGGGTGCTCGGTGCTCAGTGCTCAGGGTGATCAGTGCTCAGTACTCAGGGTGCTGGGTGCTCAGTGCTCAGGGTGCTGCGTGCTCAGTCCTCAGGGTGCTCAGTACTCAGGGTGCTCGGTGCTCAGTGCTCAGTACTCAGGGTGCTCAGTACTCAGGGTGCTGGTTGCTCAGTGCTCGGGGTGCTGGGTGCTCAGTACTCAGGGTGCTGGGTGCTCAGTACTCGGGGTGCTGGGTGCTCAGTACTCAGGGTGCTGGGTGTTCAGTGCTCGGTGTGGTGGGTGCTCAGTGCTCAGGGTGATCGGTGCTCAGTGCTCAGGGTGCTGGGTGCTCAGTCCCCCGGGTGCTCAGTGCTCAGGGTGCTGTGTGCTCAGTGCTCGGGGTGCTCGGTGCTAAGTACTCAGGGTGCTGAGTGCTCAGTACTCAGGGTGCTGGGTGCTCAGTACTCAGGGTGCTGGGTGCTCAGTACTCAGGGTGCTGGGTGCTCAGAGTGCTGGGTGCTCAGTGCTCAGGGTGCTGGGTGCTCAGTGCTCGGGGTGCTGGGTGCTCAGGGCTGTGGTGCTGGGTGCTCAGTGCTCAGTGCTGAGGGTGCTGGGTGCTCAGTGCTCAGTGCTTAGGGTGCTGGTTGCGCAGTACTCAGGGTGCTGGGTGCTCAGTACTCAGTGTGCTGGGTGCTCAGTGCTCACGGTGCTCTGTGCTCAGTACTCAGGGTGCTGGGTGCTCAGTGCTCGGGGTGCTGCGTGCTCAGTGCTCAGGGTGCTGGGTGCTCAATGCTCAGGGTGCTGGGTGCTCAGTACTCAGGGTTCTGGGTGCTCAGTGCTCGGGGTGCTCGGTGCTCAGTGCTCAAGGTGCTGGGTGCTCAGTGCTCAGGGTGCTGGGTGCTCAGTCCTCGGGGTGCTCCGTGCTCAGTGATCAGTGTGCTGGGTGCTCAGTACTCAGGGTGCTCGGTGCTCAGTACTCAGGGTTCTCAGTGCTCAGTACTCAGGGTGCTAGGTGCTCAGTTCTCAGTGTGCTGGGTGCTCAGTACTCAGGGTGCTCAGTGCTCAGTACTCGGGGTGCTTGTTGCTCAGTACTCAGGGTGCTCAGTGCTCAGTACTCGGGGTGCTGGGTGCTCAGTGCTCAGGGTGCTCAGTTCTCAGTGCTCGGGGTGCTGGGTGCTCAGTGCTCGGGGCGCTGGGTGCTCAGTGCTCGGGGTGCTGGGTGCTCTGTGCTCTGGGTGCTTTGTGCTCATTACTCAGGGTGCTGAGTGCTCAGTACTCATGGTGCTGTGTGCTCATTCTCAGGGTGCTGGGTGCTCAGTTCTCGGGTTGCTGGGTGCTCAGTACTCAGGGTGCTGGGGGCTCAGTACTCAGGGTGCTGGGTGCTCAGTACTCAGGGTGCTCGGTTCTCAGTACTCAGGGTGCTGGGTGCTCATTCTCGGGGTGCTGGGTGCTCAGTGCTCGGGGTGCTGGGTTCTCAGTACTCAGGGTGCTGGGGGCTCAGTACTCAGGGTTCTGGGTGCTCAGTACTCAGGGTGATCTGTTCTCAGTACTCAGGTTGCTGGGTGCTCAGTGCTCGGGGTGCTGGGTGCTCAGTACTCGGGGTGCTCAGTGCTCAGTACACAGGGTGCTGGGTGCTCAGTACTCAGGGTGCTGGGTGCTCAGTTCTCAGGGTGCTGGGTGCTCAGTACTCTGGGTGTTGGGTGCTCAGTACTCAGGGTGCTCAGTGCTCAGTACTCGGGGTGCTTGGTGCTCAGTGCTCAGTGTGCTCAGTGCTCAGTGCTCAGCGTGCTGGGTGCTCAGTGCTCGGGGCACTGGGTGCTCAGTGCTCGGGGTGCTGGGTGCTCAGTACTCAGGGTGCTGTGTGCTCAGTGCTCAGTACTCAGCGTGCTGGGTGCTCAGTGCTCAGAGTGTTGGGTGCTCAGTATTCAGGGTGCTGGGTGCTCAGTGCTCAGTGCTCAGGGTGCTCAGTGCTCAGGGTGCTCAGTGCTCAGGGTGCTGGGTGCTCAGGGTGCTGGGTGCTCAGCGCTCGGGGTGCTGGGTGCTCAGTGCTCAGTGCTCAGGGTGCTGAGTGCTCAGTGCTCAGTGCTCAGGGTGCTGGGTGTTCAGTACTCAGGGTGCTCGGTGCTCAGTGATCAGTGTGCTAGGTTCTCAGTACTCAGGGTGCTGGGTGCTCAGTGCTCGGGGTGCTGGGTGCTCAGTGCTCAGGGTGATCAGTGCTCAGTACTCAGGGTGCTGGGTGCTCAGTGCTCAGGGTGCTGGGTGCTCAGTCCTCAGGGTGCTCAGTACTCAGGGTGCTCGGTGCTCAGTGCTCAGTACTCAGGGTGCTCAGTACTCAGGGTGCTGGTTGCTCAGTGCTCGGGGTGCTGGGTGCTCAGTACTCAGGGTGCTGGGTGCTCAGTACTCGGGGTGCTGGGTGCTCAGTTCTCAGGGTGCTGGGTGCTCAGTGCTCGGTGTGCTGGGTGCTCAGTGCTCAGGGTGATCGGTGCTCAGTTATCAGGGTGCTGGGTGCTCAATCCTCCGGGTGCTCAGTGCTCAGGGTGCTGGGTGCTCAGTGCTCGGGGTGCTCGGTGCTCAGTACTCAGGGTGCTGAGTGCTCAGTACTCAGGGTGCTGGGTGCTCAGTACTCAGGGTGCTGGGTGCTCAGTACTCAGGGTGCTGGGTGCTCAGGGTGCTGGGTGCTCAGTGCTCAGGGTGCTGGGTGCTCAGTGCTCAGGGTGCTGGGTGCTCAGGGCTGTGGTGCTGGGTGCTCAGTGCTCAGTGCTCAGGGTGCTGGGTGCTCAGTGCTCAGTGCTCAGGGTGCTGGTTGCTCAGTACTCAGGGTGCTGGGTGCTCAGTGCTCGGGGTGCTGCGTGCTCAGTGCTCAGGGTGCTGGGTGCTCAGTGCTCAGGGTGCTGGGTGCTCAGTGCTGAGGGTGGTGCTGGGTGCTCAGTGCTCGGGGTGCTCGGTGCTCAGTACTCAAGGTGCTGGGTGCTCAGTGCTCAGGGTGCTGGGTGCTCAGTACTCAGGGTGCTCGGTGCTCAGTACTCAGGGTTCTCAGTGCTCAGTACTCAGGGTGCTGGGTGCTCAGTTCTCAGGGTGCTGGGTGCTCAGTACTCAGGGTGCTCAGTGCTCAGTACTCGGGGTGCTTGTTGCTCAGTACTCAAGGTGCTCATTGATCAGTACTCGGGGTGCTGGGTGCTCAGTGCTCAGGGTGCTCAGTTCTCAGTGCTCGGGGTGCTGGGTGCTCAGTGCTCGGGGCGCTGGGTGCTCAGTGCTCTGGGTGCTGGGTGCTCAGTGCTCTGGGTGCTTAGTGCTCAGTACTCAAGGTGTTGGGTGCTCAGTACTCAGGGTGCTGGGTGCTCCGTGCTCGGGGTGCTGGGTGCTCAGTACTCGGGGTGCTCAGTGCTCAGTACTCATGGTGCTTTGTGCTCAGTACTCTGGTTGCTGGGTGCTCAGTGCTCGGGGTGCTGGGTGCTCAGTGCTCGGGGTGCTGGGTGGTCAGTGCTCAGTGCTCAAGGTGCTGGGTGCTCAGTGCTCAGTGCTCAGGGTGCTGGGTGCTCAGTACTCAGGGTGCTGGGTGCTCAGTACTAAGGGTGCTGGGTGCTCAGTTCTCAGGGTGCTGGGTGCTCAGTTCTCAGGGTGCTGGGTGCTCAGTACTCTGGGTGTTGGGTGCTCAGTGCTCAGGGTGCTCAGTTCTCAGTGCTCGGGGTGCTGGGTGCTCAGTGCTCGGGGCGCTGGGTGCTCAGTGCTCTGGGTGCTGGGTGCTCAGTGCTCAGGGTGCTCAGTTCTCAGTGCTCGGGGTGCTGGGTGCTCAGTGCTCGGGGCGCTGGGTGCTCAGTGCTCGGGGTGCTGGGTGCTCTGTGCTCTGGGTGCTTTGTGCTCATTACTCAGGGTGCTGCGTGCTCAGTACTCATGGTGCTGTGTGCTCATTCTCAGGGTGCTGGGTGCTCAGTGCTCGGGTTGCTGGGTGCTCAGTACTCAGGGTGCTGGGGGCTCAGTACTCAGGGTGCTGGGTGCTCAGTACTCAGGGTGCTCGGTTCTCAGTACTCAGGGTGCTGGGTGCTCATTCTCGGGGTGCTGGGTGCTCAGTGCTCGGGGTGCTGGGTTCTCAGTACTCAGGGTGCTGGGGGCTCAGTACTCAGGGTTCTGGGTGCTCAGTACTCAGGGTGATCTGTTCTCAGTACTCAGGTTGCTGGGTGCTCAGTGCTCGGGGTGCTGGGTGCTCAGTACTCGGGGTGCTCAGTGCTCAGTACACAGGGTGCTGGGTGCTCAGTACTCAGGGTGCTGGGTGCTCAGTTCTCAGGGTGCTGGGTGCTCAGTAGTCTGGGTGTTGGGTGCTCAGTACTCAGGGTGCTCAGTGCTCAGTACTCGGGGTGCTTGGTGCTCAGTGCTCAGTGTGCTCAGTGCTCAGTGCTCAGCGTGCTGGGTGCTCAGTGCTCGGGGCACTGGGTGCTCAGTGCTCGGGGTGCTGGGTGCTCAGTACTCAGGGTGCTGTGTGCTCAGTGCTCAGTACTCAGCGTGCTGGGTGCTCAGTGCTCAGAGTGTTGGGTGCTCAGTATTCAGGGTGCTGGGTGCTCAGTGCTCAGTGCTCAGGGTGCTCAGTGCTCAGGGTGCTCAGTGCTCAGGGTGCTGGGTGCTCAGGGTGCTGGGTGCTCAGCGCTCGGGGTGCTGGGTGCTCAGTGCTCAGGGTGCTGAGTGCTCAGTGCTCAGTGCTCAGGGTGCTGGGTGTTCAGTACTCAGGGTGCTCGGTGCTCAGTGATCAGTGTGCTAGGTTCTCAGTACTCAGGGTGCTGGGTGCTCAGTGCTCGGGGTGCTGGGTGCTCAGTGCTCAGGGTGATCAGTGCTCAGTACTCAGGGTGCTGGGTGCTCAGTGCTCAGGGTGCTGGGTGCTCAGTCCTCAGGGTGCTCAGTACTCAGGGTGCTCGGTGCTCAGTGCTCAGTACTCAGGGTGCTCAGTACTCAGGGTGCTGGTTGCTCAGTGCTCGGGGTGCTGGGTGCTCAGTACTCAGGGTGCTGGGTGCTCAGTACTCGGGGTGCTGGGTGCTCAGTTCTCAGGGTGCTGGGTGCTCAGTGCTCGGTGTGCTGGGTGCTCAGTGCTCAGGGTGATCGGTGCTCAGTTATCAGGGTGCTGGGTGCTCAATCCTCCGGGTGCTCAGTGCTCAGGGTGCTGGGTGCTCAGTGCTCGGGGTGCTCGGTGCTCAGTACTCAGGGTGCTGAGTGCTCAGTACTCAGGGTGCTGGGTGCTCAGTACTCAGGGTGCTGGGTGCTCAGTACTCAGGGTGCTGGGTGCTCAGGGTGCTGGGTGCTCAGTGCTCAGGGTGCTGGGTGCTCAGTGCTCAAGGTGCTGGGTGCTCAGGGCTGTGGTGCTGGGTGCTCAGTGCTCAGTGCTCAGGGTGCTGGGTGCTCAGTGCTCAGTGCTCAGGGTGCTGGTTGCTCAGTACTCAGGGTGCTGGGTGCTCAGTACTCAGTGTGCTGGGTGCTCAGTGCTCAGGGTGCTCTGTGCTCAGTACTCAGGGTGCTGGGTGCTCAGTGCTCGGGGTGCTGCGTGCTCAGTGCTCAGGGTGCTGGGTGCTCAGTGCTCAGGGTGCTGGGTGCTCAGTGCTGAGGGTGGTGCTGGGTGCTCAGTGCTCGGGGTGCTCGGTGCTCAGTACTCAAGGTGCTGGGTGCTCAGTGCTCAGGGTGCTGGGTGCTCAGTACTCAGGGTGCTCGGTGCTCAGTACTCAGGGTTCTCAGTGCTCAGTACTCAGGGTGCTGGGTGCTCAGTTCTCAGGGTGCTGGGTGCTCAGTACTCAGGGTGCTCAGTGCTCAGTACTCGGGGTGCTTGTTGCTCAGTACTCAAGGTGCTCATTGATCAGTACTCGGGGTGCTGGGTGCTCAGTGCTCAGGGTGCTCAGTTCTCAGTGCTCGGGGTGCTGGGTGCTCAGTGCTCGGGGCGCTGGGTGCTCAGTGCTCTGGGTGCTGGGTGCTCAGTGCTCTGGGTGCTTAGTGCTCAGTACTCAAGGTGTTGGGTGCTCAGTACTCAGGGTGCTGGGTGCTCCGTGCTCGGGGTGCTGGGTGCTCAGTACTCGGGGTGCTCAGTGCTCAGTACTCAGGGTGCTGGGTGCTCAGTACTCTGGTTGCTGGGTGCTCAGTGCTCGGGGTGCTGGGTGCTCAGTGCTCGGGGTGCTGGGTGGTCAGTGCTCAGTGCTCAAGGTGCTGGGTGCTCAGTGCTCAGTGCTCAGGGTGCTGGGTGCTCAGTACTCAGGGTGCTGGGTGCTCAGTACTAAGGGTGCTGGGTGCTCAGTTCTCAGGGTGCTGGGTGCTCAGTTCTCAGGGTGCTGGGTGCTCAGTACTCTGGGTGTTGGGTGCTCAGTACTCAGGGTGCTCAGTGATCAGTACTCGGGGTGCTGGGTGCTCAGTGCTCAGTGTGCTCAGTGCTCAGTGCTCAGGGTGCTGGGTGCTCAGTGCTCGGGGCGCTGGGTGCTCAGTGCTCGGGGTGCTGGGTGCTCAGTACTCAGGGTGCTGTGTGCTCAGTGCTCAGTACTCAGCGTGCTGGGTGCACAGTGCTCAGAGTGTTGGGTGCTCAGTACTCAGGGTGCTGGGTGCTCAGTGTTCAGTGCTCAGGGTGCTCAGTGCTCAGGGTGCTCAGTGCTCAGGGTGCTGGGTGCTCAGGGTGCTGGGTGCTCAGGGTGCTGGGTGCTCAGTGCTCGGGGTGCTGGGTGCTCAGTGTTCAGGGCTCAGGGTGCTGGGTGTTCAGTACTCAGGGTGCTCGGTGCTCAGTGCTCAGGGTGCTAGGTGCTCAGTACTCAGGGTGCTGGGTGCTCAGTGCTCGGGGTGCTGGGTGCTCAGTGCTCAGGGTGATCAGTGCTCAGTACTCAGGGTGCTGGGTGCTCAGTGCTCAGGGTGCTGCGTGCTCAGTCCTCAGGGTGCTCAGTACTCAGGGTGCTCGGTGCTCAGTGCTCAGTACTCAGGGTGCTCAGTACTCAGGGTGCTGGTTGCTCAGTGCTCGGGGTGCTGGGTGCTCAGTACTCAGGGTGCTGGGTGCTCAGTACTCGGGGTGCTGGGTGCTCAGTACTCAGGGTGCTGGGTGTTCAGTGCTCGGTGTGGTGGGTGCTCAGTGCTCAGGGTGATCGGTGCTCAGTGCTCAGGGTGCTGGGTGCTCAGTCCCCCAGGTGCTCAGTGCTCAGGGTGCTGTGTGCTCAGTGCTCGGGGTGCTCGGTGCTAAGTACTCAGGGTGCTGGGTGCTCAGTACTCAGGGTGCTGGGTGCTCAGTACTCAGGGTGCTGGGTGCTCAGAGTGCTGGGTGCTCAGTGCTCAGGGTGCTGGGTGCTCAGTGCTCGGGGTGCTGGGTGCTCAGGGCTGTGGTGCTGGGTGCTCAGTGCTCAGTGCTGAGGGTGCTGGGTGCTCAGTGCTCAGTGCTTAGGGTGCTGGTTGCGCAGTACTCAGGGTGCTGGGTGCTCAGTACTCAGTGTGCTGGGTGCTCAGTGCTCACGGTGCTCTGTGCTCAGTACTCAGGGTGCTGGGTGCTCAGTGCTCGGGGTGCTGCGTGCTCAGTGCTCAGGGTGCTGGGTGCTCAATGCTCAGGGTGCTGGGTGCTCAGTACTCAGGGTGCTGGGTGCTCAGTGCTCGGGGTGCTCGGTGCTCAGTGCTCAAGGTGCTGGGTGCTCAGTGCTCAGGGTGCTGGGTGCTCAGTCCTCGGGGTGCTCCGTGCTCAGTGATCAGGGTGCTGGGTGCTCAGTACTCAGGGTGCTCGGTGCTCAGTACTCAGGGTTCTCAGTGCTCAGTACTCAGGGTGCTAGGTGCTCAGTTCTCAGTGTGCTGGGTGCTCAGTACTCAGGGTGCTCAGTGCTCAGTACTCGGGGTGCTTGTTGCTCAGTACTCAGGGTGCTCAGTGCTCAGTACTCGGGGTGCTGGGTGCTCAGTGCTCAGGGTGCTCAGTTCTCAGTGCTCGGGGTGCTGGGTGCTCAGTGCTCGGGGCGCTGGGTGCTCAGTGCTCGGGGTGCTGGGTGCTCTGTGCTCTGGGTGCTTTGTGCTCATTACTCAGGGTGCTGCGTGCTCAGTACTCATGGTGCTGTGTGCTCATTCTCAGGGTGCTGGGTGCTCAGTGCTCGGGTTGCTGGGTGCTCAGTACTCAGGGTGCTGGGGGCTCAGTACTCAGGGTGCTGGGTGCTCAGTACTCAGGGTGCTCGGTTCTCAGTACTCAGGGTGCTGGGTGCTCATTCTCGGGGTGCTGGGTGCTCAGTGCTCGGGGTGCTGGGTTCTCAGTACTCAGGGTGCTGGACGCTCAGTACTCAGGGTTCTGGGTGCTCAGTACTCAGGGTGATCTGTTCTCAGTACTCAGGTTGCTGGGTGCTCAGTGCTCGGGGAGCTGGGTGCTCAGTACTCGGGGTGCTCAGTGCTCAGTACTCAGGGTGCTGGGTGCTCAGTACTCAGGGTGCTGGGTGCTCAGTTCTCAGGGTGCTGGGTGCTCAGTACTCTGGGTGTTGGGTGCTCAGTACTCAGGGTGCTCAGTGCTCAGTACTCGGGGTGCTTGGTGCTCAGTGCTCAGTGTGCTCAGTGCTCAGTGCTCAGCGTGCTGGATGCTCAGTGCTCGGGGCACTGGGTGCTCAGTGCTCGGGGTGCTGGGTGCTCAGTACTCAGGGTGCTGTGTGCTCAGTGCTCAGTACTCAGCGTGCTGGGTGCTCAGTGCTCAGAGTGTTGGGTGCTCAGTATTCAGGGTGCTGGGTGCTCAGTGCTCAGTGCTCAGGGTGCTCAGTGCTCAGGGTGCTCAGTGCTCAGGGTGCTGGGTGCTCAGGGTGCTGGGTGCTCAGCGCTCGGGGTGCTGGGTGCTCAGTGCTCAGTGCTCAGGGTGCTGGGTGCTCAGTGCTCAGTGCTCAGGGTGCTGGGTGTTCAGTACTCAGGGTGCTCGGTGCTCAGTGATCAGTGTGCTAGGTTCTCAGTACTCAGGGTGCTGTGTGCTCAGTGCTCAGTACTCAGCGTGCTGGGTTCTCAGTGCTCAGAGTGTTGGGTGCTCAGTACTCAGGGTGCTGGGTGCTCAGTGCTCAGTGCTCAGAGTGCTCAGTGCTCAGGGTGCTCAGTGCTCAGGGTGCTGGGTGCTCAGGGTGCTGGGTGCTCAGTGCTCGGGGTGCTGGGTGCTCATTGCTCAGTGCTCAGGGTGCTGGGTGCTCAGTGCTCAGTGCTCAGGGTGCTGGGTGTTCAGTACTCAGGGTGCTCGGTGCTCAGTGCTCGGGGTGCTGGGTGCTCAGTGCTCAGGGTGATCAGTGCTCAGTACTCAGGGTGCTGGGTGCTCAGTGCTCGGGGTGCTGGGTGCTCAGTGCTCAGGGTGATCAGTGCTCAGTACTCAGGGTGCTGGGTGCTCAGTGCTCAGTGCTCGGGGTCCTGGGTGCTCCGTGCTCGGGGTGCTGGGTGCTCAGTGCTCTGGGTGCTTAGTGCTCAGTACTCAGGGTGCTGGGTGCTCAGTACTCATGGTGCTGGGTGCTCATTCTCAGTGTGCTGGGTGCTCAGTGCTCGGGTTGCTGGGTGCTCAGTACTCAGGGTGCTGGGGGCTCAGTACTCAGGGTGCTGGGTGCTCAGTATCAGGGTGCTCGGTTCTCAGTACTCAGGGTGCTGGGTGCTCATTCTCGGGGTGCTGGGTGCTCAGTACTCGTGGTGCTGGGTGCTCAGTACTCACGGTGCTGGGTGCTCAGTGCTCGGGGTGCTCGGTGCTCAGTACTCGGGGTGCAGGGTGCTCAGTACTCGGGGTGCTGGGTGCTCAGTGCTCAGGGTGCTGGGTGCTCAGTGCTCGGGGTGCTGGGTGCTCAGTGCTGAGGGTGGTGCTGGGTGCTCAGTACTCAGGGTGCTGGGTGCTCAGTGCTCAGGGTGCTGGGTGCTCAGTACTCAGGGTGCTGGGTGCTCAGTGCTCAGGGTGCTGGGTGCTCAGTGCTCAGGGTGCTGGGTGCTCAGTGCTCGGCGTGCTGGGTGCTCAGTACTCAGGATGCTCGGTGCTCAGTGCTCAGAAATCAGGGTGCTCAGTACTCAGGGTGCTGGGTGCTCAGTGCTCGGGGTGCTGGGTGCTCAGTACTCAGGGTGCTGGGTGCTCAGTACTCGGTGTGCTGGGTGCTCAGTACTCAGGGTGCTGGGTGCTCAGTGCTCGGGGTGCTGGGTGCTCACTGCTCAGGGTGATCGGTGCTCAGTGCTCAGGGTGCTGGGTGCTCAGTCCTCCGGGTGCTCAGTGCTCAGGGTGCTGGGTGCTCATTGCTCGGTGTGCTCGGTGCTCAGTACTCAGGGTGCTGAGTGCTCAGTACTCAGGGTGCTGGGTGCTCAGTACTCAGGTTGCTGGTTGCTCAGTACTCAGGGTGCTGGATGCTCAGTGCTCAGGGTGCTGGGTGCTCAGTGCTCGGGGTGCTGGGTGCTCAGGGCTGTGGTGCTGGGTGCTCAGTGCTCAGTGCTCAGGGTGCTGGGTGCTCAGTGCTCCGTGCTCAGGGTGCTCTGTGCTCAGTACTCAGGGTGCTGTGTGCTCAGTGCTCGGGGTGCTGCGTGCTCAGTGCTCAGGGAGCTGGGTGCTCAGTGCTCAGGGTGCTGGGTGCTCAGTACTCAGGGTGCTGGGTGCTCAGTGCTCGTTGTGCTCGGTGCTCAGTACTCAAGGTGCTGGGTGCTCAGTGCTCAGGGTGCTGGGTGCTCAGTCCTCGGGGTGCTCCGTGCTCAGTGATCAGGGTGCTGGGTGCTCAGTACTCAGGGTGCTCGGTGCTCAGTACTCAGGGGTCTCAGTGCTCAGTCCTCAGGGTGCTGGTTGCTCAGTGCTCAGGGTGCTGGGTGCACAGTACTCAGGGTGCTCAGTGCTCAGTACTCGGGGTGCTTGGTTCTCAGTACTCAGGGTGCTTGGTGCTCAGTACTCGTGGTGCTGGGTGCTCAGTGCTCAGGGTGCTCAGTGCTCAGTGCTCGGGGTGCTGGGTGCTCAGTGCTCAGGGCGCTGGGTGCTCAGTGCTCGGGGTGCTGGGTGCTCAGTACTCGGGGTGCTGGGTGCTCAGTGCTCAGGATGCTCAGTGCTCAGTACTCAGTGCTCAGGGTGCTGGGTGCTCAGTACTCTGGGTTTTGGGTGCTCAGTACTCAGGGTGCTGTGTGCTCCGTGCTCAGGGTGCTGGGTGCTCAGTGCTCAGGTTTCTGGGTGCTCAGTGCTCAGGGTGCTGGGTGCTCAGTACTCAGGGTGCTGGGTGCTTAGTGCTCGAGGTGCTCAGTGCGCAGTACTGAAGGTGCTGGGTGCTCAGTGCTCAGGGTGCTGGGTGCTCAGTCCTCGGGGTGCTCCGTGCTCATGGTGCTGGGTGCTCAGTGCTCAGGGTGCTGGGTGCTCAGTGCTCGGGGTGCTGGGTGCTGAGTGCTCAGGGTGCTGGGTGCTCAGTGCTCGGGGTGCTCGGTGCTCAGTGCTCAGGGTCCTGGGTGCTCAGTACTCAGGGTGCTGGGTGCTTAGTACTCAGGGTGCTCAGGGCTCAGTACACAGGGTGCTGGGTGCTCAGTGCTCGGGGTGCTGGGTGCTCAGTGCTCAGTACTCAGGGTGCTGGGTGCTCAGTGCTCGGGGTGCTGGGTGCTCAGTACTCAGCGTGCTGGGTGCTCAGTACTCAGTGTGCTGGGTGCTCAGTGCTCAGGGTGCTGGGTGCTCAGTGCTCAGGGTGCTGGGTGCTCAGTGATCGGGGTGCTGGGTGCTCAGTACTCAGGGTGCTCAGTGCTCGGGGAGCTCGGTGATCAGTACTCAGGCTGCTGGGTGCTCAGTACTCAGTGCTCGGGGTCCTGGGTGCTCCGTGCTCGGGGTGCTGGGTGCTCAGTGCTCTGGGTGCTGGGTGCTCAGTACTCAGGGTGCTGGGTGCTCAGTACTCAGGGTGCTGGGTGCTCAGTGCTCAGGGTGCTGGTTGCTCAGTACTCAGGGTGCTGGGTGCTCAGTACTCAGGGTGCTCGGTGCTCACTACTCAGGGTGCTGGGTGCTCAGTGCTCAGGGTGCTGGGTACTCAGTACTCAGGGTGCTGGGTGCTCAGTACTCAGGGTGCTTGGTGCTCAGTGCTCAGGGTGCTGCGTGCTCAGTGCTCAGGGTGCTGGGTGCTCAGTACTCAGGGTGCTGGGTGCTCAGTGCTCAGGGTGATCGGTGCTCAGTACTCAGGGTGCTCAGTACTCAGGGTGCTGGGTGCTCAGTGCTCAGGGTGCTGGGTGCTCAGTACTCAGGGTGCTGGGTGCTTAGTGCTCGGGGTGCTGGGTGCTCAGTGCTCAGGGTGATCGGTGCTCAGTACTCAGGGTGCTGGGTGCTCAGTGCTCAGGGTGCTGGGTGCTCAGTCCTCAGGGTGCTCAGTGCTCAGGGTGCTGGGTGCTCTGTGCTCGGGGTGCTCGGTGCTCAGTACTCAGGGTGCTGAGTGCTCAGTACTCAGGGTGCTGGGTGCTCAGTACTCATGGTGCTGGGTGCTCAGTACTCAGGGGGCTGGGTGGTCAGTGCTCAGTGTGCTGGGAGCTCAGTGCTCAGGGCGCTGGGTGCTCAGTGCTCGGGGTGCTGGGTGCTCAGTGCTCGGGGTGCTGGGTGGTCAGTGCTCAGTTCTCAAGGTGCTGGGTGCTCAGTGCTCAGTGCTCAGGGTGCTGGGTGCTCAGTACTCAGGGTGCTGGGTGCTCAGTACTCAGGGTGCTGGATGCTCAGTTCTCAGGGTGCTGGGTGCTCAGTGCTCGGGGCACTGGGTGCTCAGTGTTCGGGGTGCTGGGTGCTCAGTACTCGGAGTGCTGGGTGCTCAGTGCTCAGGGTGCTCAGTGCTCAGTACTCAGTGCTCAGGGTGCTCAGTGCTCAGTGCTCTGGGTGCTGGGTGTTCAGTACTCAGGGTGCTGGGTGCTCAGTACTCAGGGTGCTGGGTGCTCAGTGCTCAGGGTGCTGGGTGCTCAGTACTCTGGGTGTTTGGTGCTCAGTACTCAGGGTGCTGGGTGCTCCTTGCTCAGGGTGCTGGGTGCTCAGTGCTCAGGGTTCTGGGTGCTCAGTGCTCAGGTTGCTGGGTGCTCAGTACTCAGGGTGCTGGGTGGTTAGTGCTCGAGGTGCTCGGTGCTCAGTACTCAAGGTGCTGGGTGCTCAGTGCTCAGGGTGCTGGGTGCTCAGTCCTCGGGGTGCTCCGTGCTCTTAATGCTGGGTGCTCAGTGCTCCGGGTGCTGGGTGCTCAGTGCTCGGGGTGCTGGGTGCTGAGTGCTCAGGGTGCTGGGTGCTCAGTGCTCGGGGTGCTCGGTGCTCAGTGCTCAGGTTGCTGGGTGCTCAGTACTCAGGGTGCTGGGTGCTTAGTACTCAGGGTGCTCAGTGCTCAGTACACAGGGTGCTGGGTGCTCAGTGCTCGGGGTGCTCGGTGCTCAGTGCTCAGTACTCAGGGTGCTGGGTGCACAGTGCTCGGGGTGCTGGGTGCTCAGTACCCAGCGTGCTGGGTGCTCAGTACTCAGGGTGCTGGGTGCTCAGTGCTCAGGGTGCTGGGTGCTCAGTGCTCAGGGTGCTGGGTGCTCAGTGATCGGGGTGCTGGGTGCTCAGTACTCAGGGTGCTCAGTGCTTGGGGAGCTCGGTGCTCAGTACTCAGGGTGCTGGGTGCTCAGTACTCAGGGTGCTGGGTGCTCAGTGCTCTGGGTGCTGGGTGCTCAGTACTCAGGGTGCTGGGTGCTCAGTACTCAGGGTGCTGGGTGCTCAGTGCTCAGGGTGCTGGGTGCTCAGTACTCAGGGTGCTGGGTGCTCAGTACTCAGGGTGCTCGGTGCTCAGTACTCAGGGTGCTGGGTGCTCAGTGCTCAGGGTGCTGGGTACTCAGTACTCAGGGTGCTGGGTGCTCAGTACTCAGGGTTCTGGGTGCTCAGTGCTCAGGGTGCTGGGTGCACAGTGCTCACGGTGCTAGGTGCTCAGTACTCAGGGTCTTGGGTGCTCAGTGCTCAGGGTGATCGGTCCTCAGTACTCAGGGTGCTCAGTACTCAGGGTGCTGTGTGCTCAGTGCTCAGGGTGCTGGGTGCTCAGTACTCAGGGTCCTGGGTGCTCAGTGCTCGGGGTGCTGGGTGCTCAGTGCTCAGGGTGATCGGTGCTCAGTACTCAGGGTTCTGGGTGCTCAGTGCTCAGGGTCCTGGGTGCTCAGTCCTCAGGGTGCTCAGTGCTCAGTGTGCTGGGTGCTCTGTGCTCGGGGTGCTCGGTGCTCTGTACTCAGGGTGCTGAGTGCTCCGTACTTAGGGTGCTGGGTGCTCAGTACTCATGGTGCTGGGTGCTCAGTACTCAGGTGGCTGGGTGCTCAGTGCTCTGTGTGCTGGGTGCTCAGTGCTCAGGGCGCTGGGTGCTCAGTGCTCGGGGTGCTGGGTGCTCAGTGCTCGGGGTGCTGGGTGGTCAGTGCTCAGTGCTCAAGGTGCTGGGTGCTCAGTGCTCAGTGCTCAGGGTGCTGGGTGCTCAGTACTCAGGGTGCTGGGTGCTCAGTACTAAGGGTGCTGGGTGCTCAGTTCTCAGGGTGCTGGGTGCTCAGTACTCTGGGTGTTGGGTGCTCAGTACTCAGGGTGCTCAGTGATCAGTACTCGGGGTGCTGGGTGCTCAGTGCTCAGTCTGCTCAGTGCTCAGTGCTCAGGGTGCTGGGTGCTCAGTGCTCGGGGCGCTGGGTGCTCAGTGCTCGGGGTGCTGGGTGCTCAGTACTCAGGGTGCTGTGTGCTCAGTGCTCAGTACTCAGCGTGCTGGGTGCACAGTGCTCAGAGTGTTGGGTGCTCAGTACTCAGGGTGCTGGGTGCTCAGTGTTCAGTGCTCAGGGTGCTCAGTGCTCAGGGTGCTCAGTGCTCAGGGTGCTGGGTGCTCAGGGTGCTGGGTGCTCAGGGTGCTGGGTGCTCAGTGCTCGGGGTGCTGGGTGCTCAGTGCTCAGTGCTCAGGGTGCTGGGTGCTCAGTGCTCAGGGCTCAGGGTGCTGGGTGTTCAGTACTCAGGGTGCTCGGTGCTCAGTGCTCAGGGTGCTAGGTGCTCAGTACTCAGGGTGCTGGGTGCTCAGTGCTCGGGGTGCTGGGTGCTCAGTGCTCAGGGTGATCAGTGCTCAGTACTCAGGGTGCTGGGTGCTCAGTGCTCAGGGTGCTGCGTGCTCAGTCCTCAGGGTGCTCAGTACTCAGGGTGCTCGGTGCTCAGTGCTCAGTACTCAGGGTGCTCAGTACTCAGGGTGCTGGTTGCTCAGTGCTCGGGGTGCTGGGTGCTCAGTACTCAGGGTGCTGGGTGCTCAGTACTCGGGGTGCTGGGTGCTCAGTACTCAGGGTGCTGGGTGTTCAGTGCTCGGTGTGGTGGGTGCTCAGTGCTCAGGGTGATCGGTGCTCAGTGCTCAGGGTGCTGGGTGCTCAGTCCCCCGGGTGCTCAGTGCTCAGGGTGCTGTGTGCTCAGTGCTCGGGGTGCTCGGTGCTAAGTACTCAGGGTGCTGAGTGCTCAGTACTCAGGGTGCTGGGTGCTCAGTACTCAGGGTGCTGGGTGCTCAGTACTCAGGGTGCTGGGTGCTCAGAGTGCTAGGTGCTCAGTGCTCAGGGTGCTGGGTGCTCAGTGCTCGGGGTGCTGGGTGCTCAGGGCTGTGGTGCTGGGTGCTCAGTGCTCAGTGCTGAGGGTGCTGGGTGCTCAGTGCTCAGTGCTTAGGGTGCTGGTTGCGCAGTACTCAGGGTGCTGGGTGCTCAGTACTCAGTGTGCTGGGTGCTCAGTGCTCACGGTGCTCTGTGCTCAGTACTCAGGGTGCTGGGTGCTCAGTGCTCGGGGTGCTGCGTGCTCAGTGCTCAGGGTGCTGGGTGCTCAATGCTCAGGGTGCTGGGTGCTCAGTACTCAGGGTGCTGGGTGCTCAGTGCTCGGGGTGCTCGGTGCTCAGTGCTCAAGGTGCTGGGTGCTCAGTGCTCAGGGTGCTGGGTGCTCAGTCCTCGGGGTGCTCCGTGCTCAGTGATCAGGGTGCTGGGTGCTCAGTACTCAGGGTGCTCGGTGCTCAGTACTCAGGGTTCTCAGTGCTCAGTACTCAGGGTGCTAGGTGCTCAGTTCTCAGTGTGCTGGGTGCTCAGTACTCAGGGTGCTCAGTGCTCAGTACTCGGGGTGCTTGTTGCTCAGTACTCAGGGTGCTCAGTGCTCAGTACTCGGGGTGCTGGGTGCTCAGTGCTCAGGGTGCTCAGTTCTCAGTGCTCGGGGTGCTGGGTGCTCAGTGCTCGGGGCGCTGGGTGCTCAGTGCTCGGGGTGCTGGGTGCTCTGTGCTCTGGGTGCTTAGTGCTCATTACTCAGGGTGCTGCGTGCTCAGTACTCATGGTGCTGTGTGCTCATTCTCAGGGTGCTGGGTGCTCAGTGCTCGGGTTGCTGGGTGCTCAGTACTCAGGGTGCTGGGGGCTCAGTACTCAGGGTGCTGGGTGCTCAGTACTCAGGGTGCTCGGTTCTCAGTACTCAGGGTGCTGGGTGCTCATTCTCGGGGTGCTGGGTGCTCAGTGCTCGGGGTGCTGGGTTCTCAGTACTCAGGGTGCTGGGGGCTCAGTACTCAGGGTTCTGGGTGCTCAGTACTCAGGGTGATCTGTTCTCAGTACTCAGGTTGCTGGGTGCTCAGTGCTCGGGGTGCTGGGTGCTCAGTACTCGGGGTGCTCAGTGCTCAGTACTCAGGGTGCTGGGTGCTCAGTACTCAGGGTGCTGGGTGCTCAGTTCTCAGGGTGCTGGGTGCTCAGTACTCAGGGTGCTCGGTGCTCAGTACTCAGGGTTCTCAGTGCTCAGTACTCAGGGTGCTAGGTGCTCAGTTCTCAGCGTGCTGGGTGCTCAGTGCTCGGGGCACTGGGTGCTCAGTGCTCGGGGTGCTGGGTGCTCAGTACTCAGGGTGCTGTGTGCTCAGTGCTCAGTACTCAGCGTGCTGGGTGCTCAGTGCTCAGAGTGTTGGGTGCTCAGTATTCAGGGTGCTGGGTGCTCAGTGCTCAGTGCTCAGGGTGCTCAGTGCTCAGGGTGCTCAGTGCTCAGGGTGCTGGGTGCTCAGGGTGCTGGGTGCTCAGCGCTCGGGGTGCTGGGTGCTCAGTGCTCAGTGCTCAGGGTGCTGGGTGCTCAGTGCTCAGTGCTCAGGGTGCTGGGTGTTCAGTGCTCGGGGTGCTGGGTGCTCAGTGCTCAGGGTGATCAGTGCTCAGTACTCAGGGTGCTGGGTGCTCAGTGCTCAGGGTGCTGGGTGCTCAGTCCTCAGGGTGCTCAGTACTCAGGGTGCTCGGTGCTCAGTGCTCAGTACTCAGGGTGCTCAGTACTCAGGGTGCTGGTTGCTCAGTGCTCGGGGTGCTGGGTGCTCAGTACTCAGGGTGCTGGGTGCTCAGTACTCGGGGTGCTGGGTGCTCAGTTCTCAGGGTGCTGGGTGCTCAGTGCTCGGTGTGCTGGGTGCTCAGTGCTCAGGGTGATCGGTGCTCAGTACTCAGGGTGCTGGGTGCTCAGTACTCAGGGTGCTGGGTGCTCAGTACTCGGGGTGCTGGGTGCTCAGTATTCAGGGTGCTGGGTGCTCAGTGCTCAGGGTGCTGTGTGCTCAGTACTCTCGGTGTTGGGTGCTCAGTACTCAGGGTGCTGGGTGCTCAGTGCTCGGGGTGCTGGGTGCTCAGTGCTCGGGGTGCTGGGTGCTCAGTACTCAGGGTGCTGGGTGCTCAGTGCTCGGGGAGCTGGGTGCTCAGTGCTCGGGGTGCTGGGTGCTCAGTGCTCAGGGTGCTGTGTGCTCAGTACTCTCGGTCTTGGGTGCTCAGTACTCAGGGTGCTGGGTGCTCAGTACTCAAGGTGCTGGGTGCTCAGTACTCAGGGTGCTGGGTGCTCAGTCCTCGGGGTGCTCCGTGCTCAGTGCTCAGGGTGCTGGGTGCTCAGTACTCAGGGTGCTCGGTGCTCAGTACTCAGGGTTCGCAGTGCTCAGGGTGCTGGGTGCTCAGTACTCAGGGTGCTCAGTGCTCAGTACTAGGGGTGCTGGGTGCTCAGTACTCAGGGTGCTCAGTGCTCAGTACTCGGGGTGCTGGGTGCTCAGTGCTCAGTGTGCTCAGTGCTCAGTGCTCGGGGTGCTGGTTGCTCAGTGCTCGGGGTGCTAGGTGCTCAGTACTCAGGGTGCTGTGTGCTCAGTGCTCAGTACTCAGCGTGCTGGGTTCTCAGTGCTCAGAGTGTTGGGTGCTCAGTACTCAGGGTGCTGGGTGCTCAGTGCTCAGTGCTCAGAGTGCTCAGTGCTCAGGGTGCTCAGTGCTCAGGGTGCTGGGTGCTCAGGGTGCTGGGTGCTCAGTGCTCGGGGTGCTGGGTGCTCATTGCTCAGTGCTCAGGGTGCTGGGTGCTCAGTGCTCAGTGCTCAGGGTGCTGGGTGTTCAGTACTCAGGGTGCTCGGTGCTCAGTGCTCGGGGTGCTGGGTGCTCAGTGCTCAGGGTGATCAGTGCTCAGTACTCAGGGTGCTGGGTGCTCAGTGCTCGGGGTGCTGGGTGCTCAGTGCTCAGGGTGATCAGTGCTCAGTACTCAGGGTGCTGGGTGCTCAGTGCTCAGGGTGCTGGGTGCTCAGTCCTCAGGGTGCTCAGTACTCAGGGTGCTCGGTGCTCAGTGCTCAGTACTCAGGGTGCTCAGTACTCAGGGTGCTGAGTGCTCAGTGCTCGGGGTGCTGGGTGCTCAGTACTCAGGATGCTGGGTGCTCAGTACTCAGGGTGCTGGGTGCTCAGTACTCAGTGTGCTGGGTGCTCAGTGCTCGGGGTGCTGGGTGCTCAGTGCTCAGGGTGATCGGTGCTCTGTGCTCAGGGTGCTGGGTGCTCAGTCCCCCGGGTGCTCAGTGCTCAGGGTGCTGGGTGCTCAGTACTCAGTGTGCTGGGTGCTCAGTACTCAGGGTGCTGGGTGCTCAGTGCTCAGGGTGCTGGGTGCTCAGTACTCTGGGTGTTGGGTGCTCAGTACTCAGGGTGCTGGGTGCTCCGTGCTCGGGGTGCTGGGTGCTCAGTGCTCAGGGTGCTGGGTGCTCAGTGCTCAGGGTGCTGGGTGCTCAGTACTCAGGGTGCTGGGTGCTTAGTGCTCGGGGTGCTCGGTGCTCAGTACTCAAGGTGCTGGGTGCTCAGTGCTCAGGGTGCTGGGTGCTCAGTCCTCGGGGTGCTCAGGGTGCTGGGTGCTCAGTGCTCGGGGTGCTGGGTGCTCATTGGTCAGTGCTCAGGGTGCTGGTTGCTCAGTGCTCAGTGCTCAGGGTGCTGGGTGTTCAGTACTCAGTGTGCTCGGTGCTCAGTGCTCGGGGTGCTGGGTGCTCAGTGCTCAGGGTGATCAGTGCTGAGTACTCAGGGTGCTGGGTGCTCAGTGCTCGTGGTGCTGGGTGCTCAGTGCTCAGGGTGATCAGTGCTCAGTACTCAGGGTGCTGGGTGCTCAGTGCTCAGGGTGCTGGGTGCTCAGTCCTCAGGGTGCTCAGTACTCAGGGTGCTCGGTGCTCAGTGCTCAGTACTCAGGGTGCTCAGTACTCAGGGTGCTGAGTGCTCAGTGCTCGGGGTGCTGGGTGCTCAGTACTCAGGATGCTGGGTGCTCAGTACTCAGGGTGCTGGGTGCTCAGTACTCAGTGTGCTGGGTGCTCAGTGCTCGGGGTGCTGGGTGCTCAGTGCTCAGGGTGATCGGTGCTCTGTGCTCAGGGTGCTGGGTGCTCAGTCCCCCGGGTGCTCAGTGCTCAGGGTGCTGGGTGCTCAGTACTCAGTGTGCTGGGTGCTCAGTACTCAGGGTGCTGGGTGCTCAGTGCTCAGGGTGCTGGGTGCTCAGTACTCTGGGTGTTGGGTGCTCAGTACTCAGGGTGCTGGGTGCTCCGTGCTCGGGGTGCTGGGTGCTCAGTGCTCAGGGTGCTGGGTGCTCAGTGCTCAGGGTGCTGGGTGCTCAGTACTCAGGGTGCTGGGTGCTTAGTGCTCGGGGTGCTCGGTGCTCAGTACTCAAGGTGCTGGGTGCTCAGTGCTCAGGGTGCTGGGTGCTCAGTCCTCGGGGTGCTCAGGGTGCTGGGTGCTCAGTGCTCAGGGTGCTGGGTGCTCAGTGCTCGGGGTGCTGGGTGCTGAGTGCTCAGGGTGCTGGGTGTTCAGTGCTCGGGGTGCTCGGTGCTCAGTGCTCAGGGTCCTGGGTGCTCAGTACTCAGGGTGCTGGGTGCTTAGTAATCAGGGTGCTCAGTGCTCAGTACACAGGGTGCTGGGTGCTCAGTGCTCGGGGTGCTGGGTGCTCAGTGCTCAGTACTCAGGGTGCTGGGTGCTCAGTGCTCGGGGTGCTGGGTGCTCAGTACTCAGCGTGCTGGGTGCTCAATACTCAGGGTGCTGGGTGCTCAGTGCTCAGGGTGCTGGTGTCTCAGTGCTCAGGGTGCTGGGTGCTCAGTGATCTGGGTGCTGGGTGCTTAGTACTCAGGGTGCTCAGTGCTCGGGGAGCTCGGTGCTCATTACTCAGGGTGCTGGGTGCTCAGTTCTCAGTGCTCGGGGTCCTGGGTGCTCCGTGCTCGGGGTGCTGGGTGCTCAGTGCTCTGGGTGCTTAGTGCTGAGTACTCAGGGTGCTGGGTGCTCAGTACTCATGGTGCTGGGTGCTCATTCTCAGGGTGCTAGGGGCTCAGTACTCAGGGTGCTGGGTGCTCAGTACTCAGGGTGCTCGTTTCTCAGTACTCAGGGTGCTGGGTGCTCAGTGCTCGGGGTGCTGGGTTCTCAGTACTCAGGGTGCTGGGTGCTCAGTGCTCGGGGTGCTCGGTGCTCAGTACTCGGGGTGCTGGGTGCTCAGTACTCGGGGTGCTGGGTGCTCAGTGCTCAGGGTGCTGGGTGCTCAGTGCTCAGGGTGCTGGGTGCACAGTGCTGAGGGTGGTGCTGGGTGCTCAGTACTCAGGGTGCTGGGTGCTCAGTGCTCAGGGTGCTGGGTGCTCAGTACTAAGGGTGCTGGGTGCTCAGTACTCAGGGTGCGCGGTGCTCAGTACTCAGGGTGCTGGGTGCTCAGTGCTCAGGGTGGTGGGTACTCAGTACTCAGGGTGCTGGGTGCTCAGTACTCAGGGTGCTGGGTGCTCAGTGCTCAGGGTGCTGGGTGCTCAGTGCTCAGGCAGCTGGGTGCTCAGTACTGAGGGTGCTGGGTGCTCAGTGCTCATGGTGATCGGTGCTCAGTACGCAGGGTGCTGGGTGCTCAGTGCTCGGGGTTCTGGGTGCTCAGTACACGGGGTGCTGTGTGCTCTGTACTCAGGGTGCTGGGTGCTCAGTGCTCGGGGTCCTAGGTGCTCAGTGCTCAGGGTGATCGGTGCTCAGTACTCAGCGTGCTGGGTGCTCAGTGCTCAGTGCTCAGGGTGCTCAGAGCTCAGGGTGCTCAGTGCTCAGGGTGCTGGGTGCTCAGGGTGCTGGGTGCTCAGTGCTCGGGGTGCTGGGTGCTCAGTGCTCAGTGCTCAGGGTGCTGGGTGCTCAGTGCTCAGGGTGCTGGGTGTTCAGTACTCAGGGTGCTCGGTGCTCAGTGCTCAGGGTGCTGGGTGCTCAGTACTCAGGGTGCTGGGTGCTCAGTGCTCGGGGTGCTGGGGCCTCAGTGATCAGGGTGATCTGTGCTCACTACTCAGGGTGCTGGGTGCTCACTGCTCCGGGTGCTGGGTGCTCAGTCCTCAGGGTGCTCAGTACTCAGGGTGCTCGGTGCTCAGTGCTCAGTACTCAGGGTGCTCAGTACTCAGGATGCTGGGTGCTCAGTGCTCGGGGTGCTGGGTGCTCAGTACTCAGGGTGCTGGGTGCTCAGTACTCGGGGTGCTGGGTGCTCAGTACTCAGGGTGCTGGGTGCTCAGTCCTCCGGGTGCTCAGTGCTCAGGGTGCTGGGTGCTCAGTACTCAGGGTGCTGGGTGCTCAGTACTCGGGGTGCTGGGTGCTCAGTGCTCAGGGTGATCGGTGCTCAGTGCTCAGGGTGCTGGGTGCTCAGTCCTCCGGGTGCTCAGTGCTCAGGGTGCTGGGTGCTCAGTACTCAGGGTGCTGGGTGCTCAGTACTCGGGGTGCTTTGTGCTCAGTGCTCAGGGTGCTGGGTGCTCAGTGCTCGGGGTGCTGGGTGCTCAGTGCTCAGGGTGATCGGTGCTCAGTGCTCAGGGTGCTGGGTGTTCAGTCCTCCGGGTGCTCAGTGCTCAGGGTGCTGGGTGCTCAGTACTCAGGGTGCTGGGTGCTCAGTACTCGGGGTGCTGGGTGCTCAGTGCTCAGGGTTCTGGGTGCTCAGTACTCTGGGTGTTGTGTGCTCAGTACTCAGGGTGCTGGGTGCTCCGTGCTCGGGGTGCTGGCTGCTCAGGGCTAAGGGTGCTGGGTGCTCAGTGCTCAGGGTGCTGGGTGCTCAGTACTCAGGGTGCTGGGTGCTTAGTGCTCGGGGTGCTCGGTGCTCAGTACTCAAGGTGCTGGGTGCTCAGTGCTCAGGGTGCTGGGTGCTCAGTCCTCGGGGTGCTCCGTGCTCAGGGTGCTCAGTGCTCAGTACACAGGGTGCTGGGTGCTCAGTGCTCGGGGTGCTGGGTGCTCAGTGCTCAGTACTCAGGGTGCTGGGTGCTCAGTGCTCGGGGTGCTGGGTGCTCAGTACTCAGCGTGCTGGGTGCTCAGTACTCAGGGTGCTGGGTGCTCAGTACTCAGGGTGCTGGGTGCTCAGTGCTCAGGGTGCTGGGTGCTCAGTGATCGGGGTGCTGGGTGCTCAGTACTCAGGGTGCTGAGTGCTCGGGGAGCTCGGTGCTCAGTACTCAGGGTGCTGGGTGCTCAGTTCTCAGTGCTCGGGGTCCTGGGTGCTCCGTGCTCGGGGTGCTGGGTTCTCAGTGCTCTGGGTGCTTAGTGCTCAGTACTCAGGGTGCTGGGTGCTCAGTACTCATGGTGCTGGGTGCTCATTCTCAGGGTTCTAGGGGCTCAGTACTCAGGGTGCTGGGTGCTCAGTACTCAGGGTGCTGGGGGCTCAGTACTCAGGGTGCTGGGTGCTCAGTACTCAGGGTGATCTGTTCTCAGTACTCAGGTTGCTGGGTGCTCAGTGCTCGGGGTGCTGGGTGCTCAGTACTCGGGGTGCTCAGTGCTCAGTACTCAGGGTGCTGGGTGCTCAGTACTCAGGGTGCTGGGTGCTCAGTGCTCGAGGTGCTCGGTGCTCAGTACTCGGGGTGTTGGGTGCTCAGTACTCGGGGTGCTGGGTGCTCAGTGCTCAGGGTGCTGGGTGCTCAGTGCTCGGGGTGCTGGGTGCTCAGTGCTGAGGGTGGTGCTGGGTGCTCAGTACTCAGGGTGCTGGGTGCTCAGTGCTCAGGGTGCTGGGTGCTCAGTACTAAGGGTGCTGGGTGCTCAGTACTCAGGGTGCTCGGTGCTCAGTACTCAGGGTGCTGGGTGCTCAGTGCTCAGGGTGCTGGGTACTCAGTAATCAGGGTGCTGGGTGCTCAGTACTCAGGGTGCTGGGTGCTCAGTGCTCAGGGTGCTGGGTGCTCAGTCCTCAGGCTTCTGGGTGCTCAGTACTCAGGGTGCTGGGTGCTCAGTGCTCATGGTGATCGGTGCTCAGTACTCAGGGTGCTGGGTGCTCAGTGCTCGGGGTGCTGGGTGCTCAGTACACGGGGTGCTGGGTGCTCTGTACTCAGGGTGCTGGGTGCTCAGTGCTCGGTGTCCTAGGTGCTCAGTGCTCGGGGAGCTCGGTGCTCAGTACTCAGCGTGCTGGGTGCTCAGTGCTCAGAGTGTTGGGTGCTCAGTACTCAGGGTGCTGGGTGCTCAGTGCTCAGTGCTCAGGGTGCTCAGTGCTCAGGGTGCTCAGTGCTCAGGGTGCTGGGTGCTCAGGGTGCTGGGTGCTCAGTGCTCGGGGTGCTGGGTGCTCAGTGCTCAGTGCTCAGGGTGCTGGGTGCTCAGTGCTCAGTGCTCAGGGTGCTGGGTGTTCAGTACTCAGGGTGCTTGGTGCTCAGTGCTCAGGGTGCTGGGTGCTCAGTGCTCAGGGTGCTGGGTGCTCAGGGCTGTGGTGCTGGGTGCTCAGTGCTCAGTGCTCAGGGTGCTGGGTGCTCAGTGCTCAGTGCTCAGGGTGCTGGTTGCTCAGTACTCAGGGTGCTGGGTGCTCAGTACTCAGTGTGCTGGGTGCTCAGTGCTCAGGGTGCTCTGTGCTCAGTACTCAGGGTGCTGGGTGCTCAGTGCTCGTGGTGCTGCGTGCTCAGTGCTCAGGGTGCTGGGTGCTCAGTGCTCAGGGTGCTGGGTGCTCAGTGCTGAGGGTGGTGCTGGGTGCTCAGTGCTCGGGGTGCTCGGTGCTCAGTACTCAAGGTGCTGGGTGCTCAGTGCTCAGGGTGCTGGGTGCTCAGTCCTCGGGGTGCTCCGTGCTCAGTGATCAGGGTGCTGGGTGCTCAGTACTCAGGGTGCTCGGTGCTCAGTACTCAGGGTTCTCAGTGCTCAGTACTCAGGGTGCTGGGTGCTCAGTTCTCAGGGTGCTGGGTGCTCAGTACTCAGGGTGCTCAGTGCTCAGTACTCGGGGTGCTTGTTGCTCAGTACTCAGGGTGCTCAGTGCTCAGTACTCAGGGTGCTGGGTGCTCAGTGCTCAGGGTGCTCAGTTCTCAGGGCTCGGGGTGCTGGGTGCTCAGTGCTCGGGGCGCTGGGTGCTCAGTGCTCTGGGTGCTGGGTGCTCAGTGCTCTGGGTGCTTAGTGCTCAGTACTCAGGGTGTTGGGTGCTCAGTACTCAGGGTGCTGGGTGCTCCGTGCTCGGGGTGCTGGGTGCTCAGAACTCGGGGTGCTCAGTGCTCAGTACTCAGGGTGCTGGGTGCTCAGTACTCTGGTTGCTGGGTGCTCAGTGCTCGGGGTGCTGGGTGCTCAGTGCTGAGGGTGGTGCTGGGTGCTCAGTACTCAGGGTGCTGGGTGCTCAGTGCTCAGGATGCTGGGTGCTCAGTACTAAGGGTGCTGGGTGCTCAGTACTCAGGGTGCTCGGTGCTCAGTACTCAGGGTGCTGGGTGCTCAGAGCTCAGGGTGCTGGGTACTCAGTACTCAGGGTGCTGGGTGCTCAGTACTCAGGGTGCTGGGTGCTCAGTGCTCAGGGTGCTGGGTGCTCAGTGCTCAGGGTGCTGGGTGCTCAGTACTCAGGGTGCTGGGTGCTCAGTGCACAGGGTGATCGGTGCTCAGTACTCAGGGTGCTCAGTGCTCAGGGTGCTGGGTGCTCAGTGCTCGGGGTGCTCGGTGCTCAGTGCTCATGGTGCTGGGTGCTCAGTGCTCAGTGCTCAGGGTGTTGGGTGCTCAGTGCTCAGTGTTCAGGGTGCTGGGTGGTCAGTACTCAGGGTGCTGGTTGCTCAGTACTCAGGGTGCTGGGTGCTCAGTGCTCAGGGTGCTGTGTGCTCAGTACTCTCGGTGTTGGGTGCTCAGTACTCAGGGTGCTGGGTGCTCAGTGCTCGGGGTGCTGGGTGCTCAGTGCTCGGGGTGCTGGGTGCTCAGTGCTCAGGGTGCTGGGTGCTCAGTATTCAGGGTGCTGGGTGCTCAGTGCTCGGGGTGCTCGGTGCTCAGTACTCAAGGTGCTGGGTGCTCAGTGCTCAGGGTGCTGGGTGCTCAGTCCTCGGGGTGCTCCGTGCTCAGTGCTCAGGGTGCTGGGTGCTCAGTACTCAGGGTGCTCCGTGCTCAGTACTCAGGGTTCTCAGTGCTCAGGGTGCTGGGTGCTCAGTACTCAGGGTGCTCAGTGCTCAGTACTAGGGGTGCTGGGTGCTCAGTACTCAGGGTGCTCAGTGCTCAGAACTCGGGGTGCTGGGTGCTCAGTGCTCATTGTGCTCAGTGCTCAGTGCTCGGGGTGCGGGTTGCTCAGTGCTCGGGGTGCTAGGTGCTCAGTACTCAGGGTGCTGTGTGCTCAGTGCTCAGTACTCAGCGTGCTGGGTTCTCAGTGCTCAGAGTGTTGGGTGCTCAGTACTCAGGGTGCTGGGTGCTCAGTGCTCAGTGCTCAGAGTGCTCAGTGCTCAGGGTGCTCAGTGCTCAGGGTGCTGGGTGCTCAGGGTGCTGGGTGCTCAGTGCTCGGGGTGCTGGGTGCTCATTGCTCAGTGCTCAGGGTGCTGGGTGCTCAGTGCTCAGTGCTCAGGGTGCTGGGTGTTCAGTACTCAGGGTGCTCGGTGCTCAGTGCTCGGGGTGCTGGGTGCTCAGTGCTCAGGGTGATCAGTGCTCAGTACTCAGGGTGCTGGGTGCTCAGTGCTCGGGGTGCTGGGTGCTCAGTGCTCAGGGTGATCAGTGCTCAGTACTCAGGGTGCTGGGTGCTCAGTGCTCAGGGTGCTGGGTGCTCAGTCCTCAGGGTGCTCAGTACTCAGGGTGCTCGGTGCTCAGTGCTCAGTACTCAGGGTGCTCAGTACTCAGGGTGCTGAGTGCTCAGTGCTCGGGGTGCTGGGTGCTCAGTACTCAGGATGCTGGGTGCTCAGTACTCAGGGTGCTGGGTGCTCAGTACTCAGTGTGCTGGGTGCTCAGTGCTCGGGGTGCTGGGTGCTCAGTGCTCAGGGTGATCGGTGCTCTGTGCTCAGGGTGCTTCGTGCTCAGTCCCCCGGGTGCTCAGTGCTCAGGGTGCTGGGTGCTCAGTACTCAGTGTGCTGGGTGCTCAGTACTCAGGGTGCTGGGTGCTCAGTGCTCAGGGTGCTGGGTGCTCAGTACTCTGGGTGTTGGGTGCTCAGTACTCAGGGTGCTGGGTGCTCCGTGCTCGGGGTGCTGGGTGCTCAGTGCTCAGGGTGCTGGGTGCTCAGTGCTCAGGGTGCTGGGTGCTCAGTACTCAGGGTGCTGGGTGCTTAGTGCTCGGGGTGCTCGGTGCTCAGTACTCAAGGTGCTGGGTGCTCAGTGCTCAGGGTGCTGGGTGCTCAGTCCTCGGGGTGCTCAGGGTGCTGGGTGCTCAGTGCTCAGGGTGCTGGGTGCTCAGTGCTCGGGGTGCTGGATGCTGAGTGCTCAGGGTGCTGGGTGTTCAGTGCTCGGGGTGCTCGGTGCTCAGTGCTCAGGGTCCTGGGTGCTCAGTACTCAGGGTGCTGGGTGCTTAGTACTCAGGGTGCTCAGTGCTCAGTACACAGGGTGCTGGGTGCTCAGTGCTCAGGGTGCTGGGTGCTCAGTGCTCAGTACTCAGGGTGCTGGGTGCTCAGTGCTTGGGGTGCTGGGTGCTCAGTACTCAGCATGCTGGGTGCTCAATACTCAGGGTGCTGGGTGCTCAGTGCTCAGGGTGCTGGTGTCTCAGTGCTCAGGGTGCTGGGTGCTCAGTGATCTGGGTGCTGGGTGCTTAGTACTCAGGGTGCTCAGTGCTCGGGGAGCTCGGTGCTCATTACTCAGGGTGCTGGGTGCTCAGTTCTCAGTGCTCGGGGTCCTGGGTGCTCCGTGCTCGGGGTGCTGGGTGCTCAGTGCTCTGGGTGCTTAGTGCTGAGTACTCAGGGTGCTGGGTGCTCAGTACTCATGGTGCTGGGTGCTCATTCTCAGTCTGCTAGGGGCTCAGTACTCAGGGTGCTGGGTGCTCAGTACTCAGGGTGCTCGGTTCTCAGTACTCAGGGTGCTGGGTGCTCAGTGCTCGGGGTGCTGGGTTCTCAGTACTCAGGGTGCTGGGTGCTCAGTGCTCGGGGTTCTCGGTGCTCAGTACTCGGGGTGCTGGGTGCTCAGTACTCGGGGTGCTGGGTGCTCAGTGCTCAGGGTGCTGGGTGCTCAGTGCTCGGGGTGCTGGGTGCACAGTGCTGAGGGTGGTGCTGGGTGCTCAGTACTCAGGGTGCTGGGTGCTCAGTGCTCAGGGTGCTGGGTGCTCAGTACTAAGGGTGCTGGGTGCTCAGTACTCAGGGTGCGCGGTGCTCAGTACTCAGGGTGCTGGGTGCTCAGTGCTCAGGGTGGTGGGTACTCAGTACTCAGGGTGCTGGGTGCTCAGTACTCAGGGTGCTGGGTGCTCAGTGCTCAGGGTGCTGGGTGCTCAGTGCTCAGGCAGCTGGGTGCTCAGTACTCAGGGTGCTGGGTGCTCAGTGCTCATGGTGATCGGTGCTCAGTACTCAGGGTGCTGGGTGCTCAGTGCTCGGGGTGCTGGGTGCTCAGTACACGGGGTGCTGTGTGCTCTGTACTCAGGGTGCTGGGTGCTCAGTGCTCGGGGTCCTAGGTGCTCAGTGCTCAGGGTGATCGGTGCTCAGTACTCAGCGTGCTGGGTGCTCAGTGCTCAGAGTGTTGGGTCCTCAGTACTCAGGGTGCTGGGTGCTCAGTGCTCAGTGCTCAGGGTGCTCAGTGCTCAGGGTGCTCAGTGCTCAGGGTGCTGGGTGCTCAGGGTGCTGGGTGCTCAGTGCTCGGGGTGCTGGGTGCTCAGTGCTCAGTGCTCAGGGTGCTGGGTGCTCAGTGCTCAGGGTGCTGGGTGTTCAGTACTCAGGGTGCTCGGTGCTCAGTGCTCAGGGTGCTGGGTGCTCAGTACTCAGGGTGCTGGGTGCTCAGTGCTCGGGGTGCTGGGGGCTCAGTGATCAGGGTGATCTGTGCTCACTACTCAGGGTGCTGGGTGCTCAGTGCTCCGGGTGCTGGGTGCTCAGTCCTCAGGGTGCTCAGTACTCAGGGTGCTCGGTGCTCAGTGCTCAGTACTCAGGGTGCTCAGTACTCAGGATGCTGGGTGCTCAGTGCTCGGGGTGCTGGGTGCTCAGTACTCAGGGTGCTGGGTGCTCAGTACTCGGGGTGCTGGGTGCTCAGTACTCAGGGTGCTGGGTGCTCAGTCCTCCGGGAGCTCAGTGCTCAGGCTGCTGGGTGCTCAGTACTCAGGGTGCTGGGTGCTCAGTACTCGGGGTGCTGGGTGCTCAGTGCTCAGGGTGATCGGTGCTCAGTGCTCAGGGTGCTGGGTGCTCAGTCCTCCGGGTGCTCAGTGCTCAGGGTGCTGGGTGCTCAGTACTCAGGGTGCTGAGTGCTCAGTACTCGGGGTGCTGGGTGCTCAGTGCTCAGGGTGCTGGGTGCTCAGTGCTCGGGGTGCTGGGTGCTCAGTGCTCAGGGTGATCGGTGCTCAGTGCTCAGGGTGCTGGGTGCTCAGTGCTCAGGGTGCTGGGTGTTCAGTACTCAGGGTGCTCGGTGCTCAGTGCTCAGGGTGCTGGGTGCTCAGTACTCAGGGTGCTGGGTGCTCAGTGCTCGGGGTGCTGGGGCCTCAGTGATCAGGGTGATCTGTGCTCACTACTCAGGGTGCTGGGTGCTCACTGCTCCGGGTGCTGGGTGCTCAGTCCTCAGGGTGCTCAGTACTCAGGGTGCTCGGTGCTCAGTGCTCAGTACTCAGGGTGCTCAGTACTCAGGATGCTGGGTGCTCAGTGCTCGGGGTGCTGGGTGCTCAGTACTCAGGGTGCTGGGTGCTCAGTACTCGGGGTGCTGGGTGCTCAGTACTCAGGGTGCTGGGTGCTCAGTCCTCCGGGTGCTCAGTGCTCAGGGTGCTGGGTGCTCAGTACTCAGGGTGCTGGGTGCTCAGTACTCGGGGTGCTGGGTGCTCAGTGCTCAGGGTGATCGGTGCTCAGTGCTCAGGGTGCTGGGTGCTCAGTCCTCCGGGTGCTCAGTGCTCAGGGTGCTGGGTGCTCAGTACTCAGGGTGCTGGGTGCTCAGTACTCGGGGTGCTTTGTGCTCAGTGCTCAGGGTGCTGGGTGCTCAGTGCTCGGGGTGCTGGGTGCTCAGTGCTCAGGGTGATCGGTGCTCAGTGCTCAGGGTGCTGGGTGTTCAGTCCTCCGGGTGCTCAGTGCTCAGGGTGCTGGGTGCTCAGTACTCAGGGTGCTGGGTGCTCAGTACTCGGGGTGCTGGGTGCTCAGTGCTCAGGGTTCTGGGTGCTCAGTACTCTGGGTGTTGTGTGCTCAGTACTCAGGGTGCTGGGTGCTCCGTGCTCGGGGTGCTGGCTGCTCAGGGCTAAGGGTGCTGGGTGCTCAGTGCTCAGGGTGCTGGGTGCTCAGTACTCAGGGTGCTGGGTGCTTAGTGCTCGGGGTGCTCGGTGCTCAGTACTCAAGGTGCTGGGTGCTCAGTGCTCAGGGTGCTGGGTGCTCAGTCCTCGGGGTGCTCCGTGCTCAGGGTGCTCAGTGCTCAGTACACAGGGTGCTGGGTGCTCAGTGCTCGGGGTGCTGGGTGCTCAGTGCTCAGTACTCAGGGTGCTTGGTGCTCAGTGCTCGGGGTGCTGGGTGCTCAGTACTCAGCGTGCTGGGTGCTCAGTACTCAGGGTGCTGGGTGCTCAGTACTCAGGGTGCTGGGTGCTCAGTGCTCAGGGTGCTGGGTGCTCAGTGATCGGGGTGCTGGGTGCTCAGTACTCAGGGTGCTGAGTGCTCGGGGAGCTCGGTGCTCAGTACTCAGGGTGCTGGGTGCTCAGTTCTCAGTGCTCGGGGTCCTGGGTGCTCCGTGCTCGGGGTGCTGGGTTCTCAGTGCTCTGGGTGCTTAGTGCTCAGTACTCAGGGTGCTGGGTGCTCAGTACTCATGGTGCTGGGTGCTCATTCTCAGGGTTCTAGGGGCTCAGTACTCAGGGTGCTGGGTGCTCAGTACTCAGGGTGCTGGGGGCTCAGTACTCAGGGTGCTGGGTGCTCAGTACTCAGGGTGATCTGTTCTCAGTACTCAGGTTGCTGGGTGCTCAGTGCTCGGGGTGCTGGGTGCTCAGTACTCGGGGTGCTCAGTGCTCAGTACTCAGGGTGCTGGGTGCTCAGTACTCAGGGTGCTGGGTGCTCAGTGCTCGAGGTGCTCGGTGCTCAGTACTCGGGGTGTTGGGTGCTCAGTACTCGGGGTGCTGGGTGCTCAGTGCTCAGGGTGCTGGGTGCTCAGTGCTCGGGGTGCTGGGTGCTCAGTGCTGAGGGTGGTGCTGGGTGCTCAGTACTCAGGGTGCTGGGTGCTCAGTGCTCAGGGTGCTGGGTGCTCAGTACTAAGGGTGCTGGGTGCTCAGTACTCAGGGTGCTCGGTGCTCAGTACTCAGGGTGCTGGGTGCTCAGTGCTCAGGGTGCTGGGTACTCAGTAATCAGGGTGCTGGGTGCTCAGTACTCAGGGTGCTGGGTGCTCAGTGCTCAGGGTGCTGGGTGCTCAGTCCTCAGGCTTCTGGGTGCTCAGTACTCAGGGTGCTGGGTGCTCAGTGCTCATGGTGATCGGTGCTCAGTACTCAGGGTGCTGGGTGCTCAGTGCTCGGGGTGCTGGGTGCTCAGTACACGGGGTGCTGGGTGCTCAGTACTCAGGGTGCTGGGTGCTCAGGGTGCTGGGTGCTCAGTGCTCGGGGTGCTGGGTGCTCAGTGCTCAGTGCTCAGGGTGCTGGGTGCTCAGTGCTCAGTGCTCAGGGTGCTGGGTGTTCAGTACTCAGGGTGCTTGGTGCTCAGTGCTCAGGGTGCTGGGTGCTCAGTGCTCAGGGTGCTGGGTGCTCAGGGCTGTGGTGCTGGGTGCTCAGTGCTCAGTGCTCAGGGTGCTGGGTGCTCAGTGCTCAGTGCTCAGGGTGCTGGTTGCTCAGTACTCAGGGTGCTGGGTGCTCAGTACTCAGTGTGCTGGGTGCTCAGTGCTCAGGGTGCTCTGTGCTCAGTACTCAGGGTGCTGGGTGCTCAGTGCTCGGGGTGCTGCGTGCTCAGTGCTCAGGGTGCTGGGTGCTCAGTGCTCAGGGTGCTGGGTGCTCAGTGCTGAGGGTGGTGCTGGGTGCTCAGTGCTCGGGGTGCTCGGTGCTCAGTACTCAAGGTGCTGGGTGCTCAGTGCTCAGGGTGCTGGGTGCTCAGTCCTCGGGGTGCTCCGTGCTCAGTGATCAGGGTGCTGGGTGCTCAGTACTCAGGGTGCTCGGTGCTCAGTACTCAGGGTTCTCAGTGCTCAGTACTCAGGGTGCTGGGTGCTCAGTTCTCAGGGTGCTGGGTGCTCAGTACTCAGGGTGCTCAGTGCTCAGTACTCGGGGTGCTTGTTGCTCAGTACTCAGGGTGCTCAGTGCTCAGTACTCAGGGTGCTGGGTGCTCAGTGCTCAGGGTGCTCAGTTCTCAGGGCTCGGGGTGCTGGGTGCTCAGTGCTCGGGGCGCTGGGTGCTCAGTGCTCTGGGTGCTGGGTGCTCAGTGCTCTGGGTGCTTAGTGCTCAGTACTCAGGGTGTTGGGTGCTCAGTACTCAGGGTGCTGGGTGCTCCGTGCTCGGGGTGCTGGGTGCTCAGTACTCGGGGTGCTCAGTGCTCAGTACTCAGGGTGCTGGGTGCTCAGTACTCTGGTTGCTGGGTGCTCAGTGCTCGGGGTGCTCGGTGCTCAGTACTCGGGGTGCTGGGTGCTCAGTACTCGGGGTGCTGGGTGCTCAGTGCTCAGGGTGCTGGGTGCTCAGTGCTCGGGGTGCTGGGTGCTCAGTGCTGAGGGTGGTGCTGGGTGCTCAGTACTCAGGGTGCTGGGTGCTCAGTGCTCAGGATGCTGGGTGCTCAGTACTAAGGGTGCTGGGTGCTCAGTACTCAGGGTGCTCGGTGCTCAGTACTCAGGGTGCTGGGTGCTCAGAGCTCAGGGTGCTGGGTACTCAGTACTCAGGGTGCTGGGTGCTCAGTACTCAGGGTGCTGGGTGCTCAGTGCTCAGGGTGCTGGGTGCTCAGTGCTCAGGGTGCTGGGTGCTCAGTACTCAGGGTGCTGGGTGCTCAGTGCACAGGGTGATCGGTGCTCAGTACTCAGGGTGCTCAGTGCTCAGGGTGCTGGGTGCTCAGTGCTCGGGGTGCTCGGTGCTCAGTGCTCATGGTGCTGGGTGCTCAGTGCTCAGTGCTCAGGGTGTTGGGTGCTCAGTGCTCAGTGTTCAGGGTGCTGGGTGGTCAGTACTCAGGGTGCTGGTTGCTCAGTACTCAGGGTGCTGGGTGCTCAGTGCTCAGGGTGCTGTGTGCTCAGTACTCTCGGTGTTGGGTGCTCAGTACTCAGGGTGCTGGGTGCTCAGTGCTCGGGGTGCTGGGTGCTCAGTGCTCGGGGTGCTGGGTGCTCAGTGCTCAGGGTGCTGGGTGCTCAGTATTCAGGGTGCTGGGTGCTCAGTGCTCGGGGTGCTCGGTGCTCAGTACTCAAGGTGCTGGGTGCTCAGTGCTCAGGGTGCTGGGTGCTCAGTCCTCGGGGTGCTCCGTGCTCAGTGCTCAGGGTGCTGGGTGCTCAGTACTCAGGGTGCTCCGTGCTCAGTACTCAGGGTTCTCAGTGCTCAGGGTGCTGGGTGCTCAGTACTCAGGGTGCTCAGTGCTCAGTACTAGGGGTGCTGGGTGCTCAGTACTCAGGGTGCTCAGTGCTCAGTACTCGGGGTGCTGGGTGCTCAGTGCTCAGTGTGCTCAGTGCTCAGTGCTCGGGGTGCTGGTTGCTCAGTGCTCGGGGTGCTAGGTGCTCAGTACTCAGGGTGCTGTGTGCTCAGTGCTCAGTACTCAGCGTGCTGGGTTCTCAGTGCTCAGAGTGTTGGGTGCTCAGTACTCAGGGTGCTGGGTGCTCAGTGCTCAGTGCTCAGAGTGCTCAGTGCTCAGGGTGCTCAGTGCTCAGGGTGCTGGGTGCTCAGGGTGCTGGGTGCTCAGTGCTCGGGGTGCTGGGTGCTCATTGCTCAGTGCTCAGGGTGCTGGGTGCTCAGTGCTCAGTGCTCAGGGTGCTGGGTGTTCAGTACTCAGGGTGCTCGGTGCTCAGTGCTCGGGGTGCTGGGTGCTCAGTGCTCAGGGTGATCAGTGCTCAGTACTCAGGGTGCTGGGTGCTCAGTGCTCGGGGTGCTGGGTGCTCAGTGCTCAGGGTGATCAGTGCTCAGTACTCAGGGTGCTGGGTGCTCAGTGCTCAGGGTGCTGGGTGCTCAGTCCTCAGGGTGCTCAGTACTCAGGGTGCTCGGTGCTCAGTGCTCAGTACTCAGGGTGCTCAGTACTCAGGGTGCTGAGTGCTCAGTGCTCGGGGTGCTGGGTGCTCAGTACTCAGGATGCTGGGTGCTCAGTACTCAGGGTGCTGGGTGCTCAGTACTCAGTGTGCTGGGTGCTCAGTGCTCGGGGTGCTGGGTGCTCAGTGCTCAGGGTGATCGGTGCTCTGTGCTCAGGGTGCTTCGTGCTCAGTCCCCCGGGTGCTCAGTGCTCAGGGTGCTGGGTGCTCAGTACTCAGTGTGCTGGGTGCTCAGTACTCAGGGTGCTGGGTGCTCAGTGCTCAGGGTGCTGGGTGCTCAGTACTCTGGGTGTTGGGTGCTCAGTACTCAGGGTGCTGGGTGCTCCGTGCTCGGGGTGCTGGGTGCTCAGTGCTCAGGGTGCTGGGTGCTCAGTGCTCAGGGTGCTGGGTGCTCAGTACTCAGGGTGCTGGGTGCTTAGTGCTCGGGGTGCTCGGTGCTCAGTACTCAAGGTGCTGGGTGCTCAGTGCTCAGGGTGCTGGGTGCTCAGTCCTCGGGGTGCTCAGGGTGCTGGGTGCTCAGTGCTCCGGGTGCTGGGTGCTCAGTGCTCGGGGTGCTGGGTGCTGAGTGCTCAGGGTGCTGGGTGTTCAGAGCTCGGGGTGCTCGGTGCTCAGTGCTCAGGGTCCTGGGTGCTCAGTACTCAGGGTGCTGGGTGCTTAGTACTCAGGGTGCTCAGTGCTCAGTACACAGGGTGCTGGGTGCTCAGTGCTCAGGGTGCTGGGTGCTCAGTGCTCAGTACTCAGGGTGCTGGGTGCTCAGTGCTTGGGGTGCTGGGTGCTCAGTACTCAGCGTGCTGGGTGCTCAATACTCAGGGTGCTGGGTGCTCAGTGCTCAGGGTGCTGGTGTCTCAGTGCTCAGGGTGCTGGGTGCTCAGTGATCTGGGTGCTGGGTGCTTAGTACTCAGGGTGCTCAGTGCTCGGGGAGCTCGGTGCTCATTACTCAGGGTGCTGGGTGCTCAGTTCTCAGTGCTCGGGGTCCTGGGTGCTCCGTGCTCGGGGTGCTGGGTGCTCAGTGCTCTGGGTGCTTAGTGCTGAGTACTCAGGGTGCTGGGTGCTCAGTACTCATGGTGCTGGGTGCTCATTCTCAGTCTGCTAGGGGCTCAGTACTCAGGGTGCTGGGTGCTCAGTACTCAGGGTGCTCGGTTCTCAGTACTCAGGGTGCTGGGTGCTCAGTGCTCGGGGTGCTGGGTTCTCAGTACTCAGGGTGCTGGGTGCTCAGTGCTCGGGGTTCTCGGTGCTCAGTACTCGGGGTGCTGGGTGCTCAGTACTCGGGGTGCTGGGTGCTCAGTGCTCAGGGTGCTGGGTGCTCAGTGCTCGGGGTGCTGGGTGCACAGTGCTGAGGGTGGTGCTGGGTGCTCAGTACTCAGGGTGCTGGGTGCTCAGTGCTCAGGGTGCTGGGTGCTCAGTACTAAGGGTGCTGGGTGCTCAGTACTCAGGGTGCGCGGTGCTCAGTACTCAGGGTGCTGGGTGCTCAGTGCTCAGGGTGGTGGGTACTCAGTACTCAGGGTGCTGGGTGCTCAGTACTCAGGGTGCTGGGTGCTCAGTGCTCAGGGTGCTGGGTGCTCAGTGCTCAGGCAGCTGGGTGCTCAGTACTCAGGGTGCTGGGTGCTCAGTGCTCATGGTGATCGGTGCTCAGTACTCAGGGTGCTGGGTGCTCAGTGCTCGGGGTCCTGGGTGCTCAGTACACGGGGTGCTGTGTGCTCTGTACTCAGGGTGCTGGGTGCTCAGTGCTCGGGGTCCTAGGTGCTCAGTGCTCAGGGTGATCGGTGCTCAGTACTCAGCGTGCTGGGTGCTCAGTGCTCAGAGTGTTGGGTCCTCAGTACTCAGGGTGCTGGGTGCTCAGTGCTCAGTGCTCAGGGTGCTCAGTGCTCAGGGTGCTCAGTGCTCAGGGTGCTGGGTGCTCAGGGTGCTGGGTGCTCAGTGCTCAGTGCTCAGGGTGCTGGGTGCTCAGTGCTCAGGGTGCTGGGTGTTCAGTACTCAGGGTGCTCGGTGCTCAGTGCTCAGGGTGCTGGGTGCTCAGTACTCAGGGTGCTGGGTGCTCAGTGCTCGGGGTGCTGGGGGCTCAGTGATCAGGGTGATCTGTGCTCACTACTCAGGGTGCTGGGTGCTCAGTGCTCCGGGTGCTGGGTGCTCAGTCCTCAGGGTGCTCAGTACTCAGGGTGCTCGGTGCTCAGTGCTCAGTACTCAGGGTGCTCAGTACTCAGGATGCTGGGTGCTCAGTGCTCGGGGTGCTGGGTGCTCAGTACTCAGGGTGCTGGGTGCTCAGTACTCGGGGTGCTGGGTGCTCAGTACTCAGGGTGCTGGGTGCTCAGTCCTCCGGGTGCTCAGTGCTCAGGCTGCTGGGTGCTCAGTACTCAGGGTGCTGGGTGCTCAGTACTCGGGGTGCTGGGTGCTCAGTGCTCAGGGTGATCGGTGCTCAGTGCTCAGGGTGCTGGGTGCTCAGTCCTCCGGGTGCTCAGTGCTCAGGGTGCTGGGTGCTCAGTACTCAGGGTGCTGGGTGCTCAGTACTCGGGGTGCTGGGTGCTCAGTGCTCAGGGTGCTGGGTGCTCAGTGCTCGGGGTGCTGGGTGCTCAGTGCTCAGGGTGATCGGTGCTCAGTGCTCAGGGTGCTGGGTGCTCAGTCCTCCGGGTGCTCAGTGCTCAGGGTGCTGGGTGCTCAGTACTCAGGGTGCTGGGTGCTCAGTACTCGGGGTGCTGGGTGCTCAGTGCTCAGGGTTCTGGGTGCTCAGTACTCTGGGTGTTGGGTGCTCAGTACTCAGGGTGCTGGGTGCTCCGTGCTCGGGGTGCTGGCTGCTCAGTGCTAAGGGTGCTGGGTGCTCAGTGCTCAGGGTGCTGGGTGCTCAGTACTCAGGGTGCTGGGTGCTTAGTGCTCAGGGTGCTCGGTGCTCAGTACTCAAGGTGCTGGGTGCTCAGTGCTCAGGGTGCTGGGTGCTCAGTCCTCGGGGTGCTCCGTGCTCAGGGTGCTGGGTGCTCAGTGCTCAGGGTGCTGGGTGCTCAGTGCTCGGGGTGCTGGGTGCTGAGTTTTCAGGGTGCTGGGTGCTCAGTGCTCGGGGTGCTCGGTGCTCAGTGCTCAGGGTCCTGGGTGCTCAGTACTCAGGGTGCTGGGTGCTTAGTACTCAGGGTGCTCAGTGCTCAGTACACAGGGTGCTGGGTGCTCAGTGCTCGGGGTGCTGGGTGCTCAGTGCTCAGTACTCAGGGTGCTGGGTGCTCAGTGCTCGGGGTGCTGGGTGCTCAGTACTCAGCGTGCTGGGTGCTCAGTACTCAGGGTGCTGGGTGCTCAGTACTCAGGGTGCTGGGTGCTCAGTGCTCAGGGTGCTGGGTGCTCAGTGATCGGGGTGCTGGGTGCTCAGTACTCAGGGTGCTGAGTGCTCGGGGAGCTCGGTGCTCAGTACTCAGGGTGCTGGGTGCTCAGTTCTCAGTGCTCGGGGTCCTGGGTGCTCCGTGCTCGGGGTGCTGGGTTCTCAGTGCTCTGGGTGCTTAGTGCTCAGTACTCAGGGTGCTGGGTGCTCAGTACTCATGGTGCTGGGTGCTCATTCTCAGGGTTCTAGGGGCTCAGTACTCAGGGTGCTGGGTGCTCAGTACTCAGGGTGCTGGGGGCTCAGTACTCAGGGTGCTGGGTGCTCAGTACTCAGGGTGATCTGTTCTCAGTACTCAGGTTGCTGGGTGCTCAGTGCTCGGGGTGCTGGGTGCTCAGTACTCGGGGTGCTCAGTGCTCAGTACTCAGGGTGCTGGGTGCTCAGTACTCAGGGTGCTGGGTGCTCAGTGCTCGAGGTGCTCGGTGCTCAGTACTCGGGGTGCTGGGTGCTCAGTACTCGGGGTGCTGGGTGCTCAGTGCTCGGGGTGCTGGGTGCTCAGTGCTGAGGGTGGTGCTGGGTGCTCAGTACTCAGGGTGCTGGGTGCTCAGTGCTCAGGGTGCTGGGTGCTCAGTACTAAGGGTGCTGGGTGCTCAGTGCTCAGGGTGCTGGGTACTCAGTACTCAGGGTGCTGGGTGCTCAGTACTCAGGGTGCTGTGTGCTCAGTGCTCAGGGTGCTGGGTGCTCAGTCCTCAGTCTTCTGGGTGCTCAGTACTCAGGGTGCTGGGTGCTCAGTGCTCATGGTGATCAGTGCTCAGTACTCAGGGTGCTGGGTGCTCAGTGCTCGGGGTGCTGGGTGCTCAGTACACGGGGTGCTGGGTGCTCTGTACTCAGGGTGCTGGGTGCTCAGTGCTCGGTGTCCTAGGTGCTCAGTGCTCCGGGTGATCGGTGCTCAGTACTCAGCGTGCTGGGTGCTCAGTGCTCAGAGTGTTGGGTGCTCAGTACTCAGGGTGCTGGGTGCTCAGTGCTCAGTGCTCAGGGTGCTCAGTGCTCAGGGTGCTCAGTGCTCAGGGTGCTGGGTGCTCAGGGTGCTGGGTGCTCAGTGCTCGGGGTGCTGGGTGCTCAGTGCTCAGTGCTCAGGGTGCTGGGTGCTCAGTGCTCAGTGCTCAGGGTGCTGGGTGTTCAGTACTCAGGGTGCTCGGTGCTCAGTGCTCGGGGTGCTGGGTGCTCATTGCTCAGGGTGATCAGTGCTCAGTACTCAGGGTGCTGGGTGCTCAGTGCTCGGGGTGCTGGGTGCTCAGTGCTCAGGCTGATCAGTGCTCAGTACTCAGGGTGCTGGGTGCTCAGTGCTCAGGGTGCTGGGTGCTCAGTCCTCAGGGTGCTCAGTACTCAGGGTGCTCGGTGCTCAGTGCTCAGTACTCAGGGTGCTCAGTACTCAGGGTGCTGAGTGCTCAGTGCTCGGGGTGCTGGGTGCTCAGTACTCAGTGTGCTGGGTGCTCAGTGCTCGGGGTGCTGGGTGCTCAGTGCTGAGGGTGGTGCTGGGTGCTCAGTACTCAGGGTGCTGGGTGCTCAGTGCTCAGGGTGCTGGGTGCTCAGTACTAAGGGTGCTGGGTGCTCAGTGCTCAGGGTGCTGGGTACTCAGTACTCAGGGTGCTGGGTGCTCAGTACTCAGGGTGCTGTGTGCTCAGTGCTCAGGGTGCTGGGTGCTCAGTCCTCAGTCTTCTGGGTGCTCAGTACTCAGGGTGCTGGGTGCTCAGTGCTCATGGTGATCAGTGCTCAGTACTCAGGGTGCTGGGTGCTCAGTGCTCGGGGTGCTGGGTGCTCAGTACACGGGGTGCTGGGTGCTCTGTACTCAGGGTGCTGGGTGCTCAGTGCTCGGTGTCCTAGGTGCTCAGTGCTCCGGGTGATCGGTGCTCAGTACTCAGCGTGCTGGGTGCTCAGTGCTCAGAGTGTTGGGTGCTCAGTACTCAGGGTGCTGGGTGCTCAGTGCTCAGTGCTCAGGGTGCTCAGTGCTCAGGGTGCTCAGTGCTCAGGGTGCTGGGTGCTCAGGGTGCTGGGTGCTCAGTGCTCGGGGTGCTGGGTGCTCAGTGCTCAGTGCTCAGGGTGCTGGGTGCTCAGTGCTCAGTGCTCAGGGTGCTGGGTGTTCAGTACTCAGGGTGCTCGGTGCTCAGTGCTCGGGGTGCTGGGTGCTCATTGCTCAGGGTGATCAGTGCTCAGTACTCAGGGTGCTGGGTGCTCAGTGCTCGGGGTGCTGGGTGCTCAGTGCTCAGGGTGATCAGTGCTCAGTACTCAGGGTGCTGGGTGCTCAGTGCTCAGGGTGCTGGGTGCTCAGTCCTCAGGGTGCTCAGTACTCAGGGTGCTCGGTGCTCAGTGCTCAGTACTCAGGGTGCTCAGTACTCAGGGTGCTGAGTGCTCAGTGCTCGGGGTGCTGGGTGCTCAGTACTCAGGATGCTGGGTGCTCAGTACTCAGGGTGCTGGGTGCTCAGTACTCAGTGTGCTGGGTGCTCAGTGCTCGGGGTGCTGGGTGCTCAGTGCTCAGGGTGATCGGTGCTCTGTGCTCAGGGTGCTTCGTGCTCAGTCCCCCGGGTGCTCAGTGCTCAGGGTGCTGGGTGCTCAGTACTCAGTGTGCTGGGTGCTCAGTACTCAGGGTGCTGGGTGCTCAGTGCTCAGGGTGCTGGGTGCTCAGTACTCTGGGTGTTGGGTGCTCAGTACTCAGGGTGCTGGGTGCTCCGTGCTCGGGGTGCTGGGTGCTCAGTGCTCAGGGTGCTGGGTGCTCAGTGCTCAGGGTGCTGGGTGCTCAGTACTCAGGGTGCTGGGTGCTTAGTGCTCGGGGTGCTCGGTGCTCAGTACTCAAGGTGCTGGGTGCTCAGTGCTCAGGGTGCTGGGTGCTCAGTCCTCGGGGTGCTCAGGGTGCTGGGTGCTCAGTGCTCAGGGTGCTGGGTGCTCAGTGCTCGGGGTGCTGGGTGCTGAGTGCTCAGGGTGCTGGGTGTTCAGTGCTCGGGGTGCTCGGTGCTCAGTGCTCAGGGTCCTGGGTGCTCAGTACTCAGGGTGCTGGGTGCTTAGTACTCAGGGTGCTCAGTGCTCAGTACACAGGGTGCTGGGTGCTCAGTGCTCTGGGTGCTGGGTGCTCAGTGCTCAGTACTCAGGGTGCTGGGTGCTCAGTGCTTGGGGTGCTGGGTGCTCAGTACTCAGGGTGCGCGGTGCTCAGTACTCAGGGTGCTGGGTGCTCAGTGCTCAGGGTGGTGGGTACTCAGTACTCAGGGTGCTGGGTGCTCAGTACTCAGGGTGCTGGGTGCTCAGTGCTCAGGGTGCTGGGTGCTCAGTGCTCAGGCAGCTGGGTGCTCAGTACTCAGGGTGCTGGGTGCTCAGTGCTCATGGTGATCGGTGCTCAGTACTCAGGGTGCTGGGTGCTCAGTGCTCGGGGTGCTGGGTGCTCAGTACACGGGGTGCTGTGTGCTCTGTACTCAGGGTGCTGGGTGCTCAGTGCTCGGGGTCCTAGGTGCTCAGTGCTCAGGGTGATCGGTGCTCAGTACTCAGCGTGCTGGGTGCTCAGTGCTCAGAGTGTTGGGTCCTCAGTACTCAGGGTGCTGGGTGCTCAGTGCTCAGTGCTCAGGGTGCTCAGTGCTCAGGGTGCTCAGTGCTCAGGGTGCTGGGTGCTCAGGGTGCTGGGTGCTCAGTGCTCGGGGTGCTGGGTGCTCAGTGCTCAGTGCTCAGGGTGCTGGGTGCTCAGTGCTCAGGGTGCTGGGTGTTCAGTACTCAGGGTGCTCGGTGCTCAGTGCTCAGGGTGCTGGGTGCTCAGTACTCAGGGTGCTGGGTGCTCAGTGCTCGGGGTGCTGGGGGCTCAGTGATCAGGGTGATCTGTGCTCACTACTCAGGGTGCTGGGTGCTCAGTGCTCCGGGTGCTGGGTGCTCAGTCCTCAGGGTGCTCAGTACTCAGGGTGCTCGGTGCTCAGTGCTCAGTACTCAGGGTGCTCAGTACTCAGGATGCTGGGTGCTCAGTGCTCGGGGTGCTGGGTGCTCAGTACTCAGGGTGCTGGGTGCTCAGTACTCGGGGTGCTGGGTGCTCAGTACTCAGGGTGCTGGGTGCTCAGTCCTCCGGGTGCTCAGTGCTCAGGCTGCTGGGTGCTCAGTACTCAGGGTGCTGGGTGCTCAGTACTCGGGGTGCTGGGTGCTCAGTGCTCAGGGTGATCGGTGCTCAGTGCTCAGGGTGCTGGGTGCTCAGTCCTCCGGGTGCTCAGTGCTCAGGGTGCTGGGTGCTCAGTACTCAGGGTGCTGGGTGCTCAGTACTCGGGGTGCTGGGTGCTCAGTGCTCAGGGTGCTGGGTGCTCAGTGCTCGGGGTGCTGGGTGCTCAGTGCTCAGGGTGATCGGTGCTCAGTGCTCAGGGTGCTGGGTGCTCAGTCCTCCGGGTGCTCAGTGCTCAGGGTGCTGGGTGCTCAGTACTCAGGGTGCTGGGTGCTCAGTACTCGGGGTGCTGGGTGCTCAGTGCTCAGGGTTCTGGGTGCTCAGTACTCTGGGTGTTGGGTGCTCAGTACTCAGGGTGCTGGGTGCTCCGTGCTCGGGGTGCTGGCTGCTCAGTGCTAAGGGTGCTGGGTGCTCAGTGCTCAGGTTGCTGGGTGCTCAGTACTCAGGGTGCTGGGTGCTTAGTGCTCGGGGTGCTCGGTGCTCAGTACTCAAGGTGCTGGGTGCTCAGTGCTCAGGGTGCTGGGTGCTCAGTCCTCGGGGTGCTCCGTGCTCAGGGTGCTGGGTGCTCAGTGCTCAGGGTGCTGGGTGCTCAGTGCTCGGGGTGCTGGGTGCTGAGTTTTCAGGGTGCTGGGTGCTCAGTGCTCGGGGTGCTCGGTGCTCAGTGCTCAGGGTCCTGGGTGCTCAGTACTCAGGGTGCTGGGTGCTTAGTACTCAGGGTGCTCAGTGCTCAGTACACAGGGTGCTGGGTGCTCAGTGCTCGGGGTGCTGGGTGCTCAGTGCTCAGTACTCAGGGTGCTGGGTGCTCAGTGCTCGGGGTGCTGGGTGCTCAGTACTCAGCGTGCTGGGTGCTCAGTACTCAGGGTGCTGGGTGCTCAGTACTCAGGGTGCTGGGTGCTCAGTGCTCAGGGTGCTGGGTGCTCAGTGATCGGGGTGCTGGGTGCTCAGTACTCAGGGTGCTGAGTGCTCGGGGAGCTCGGTGCTCAGTACTCAGGGTGCTGGGTGCTCAGTTCTCAGTGCTCGGGGTCCTGGGTGCTCCGTGCTCGGGGTGCTGGGTTCTCAGTGCTCTGGGTGCTTAGTGCTCAGTACTCAGGGTGCTGGGTGCTCAGTACTCATGGTGCTGGGTGCTCATTCTCAGGGTTCTAGGGGCTCAGTACTCAGGGTGCTGGGTGCTCAGTACTCAGGGTGCTGGGGGCTCAGTACTCAGGGTGCTGGGTGCTCAGTACTCAGGGTGATCTGTTCTCAGTACTCAGGTTGCTGGGTGCTCAGTGCTCGGGGTGCTGGGTGCTCAGTACTCGGGGTGCTCAGTGCTCAGTACTCAGGGTGCTGGGTGCTCAGTACTCAGGGTGCTGGGTGCTCAGTGCTCGAGGTGCTCGGTGCTCAGTACTCGGGGTGCTGGGTGCTCAGTACTCGGGGTGCTGGGTGCTCAGTGCTCAGGGTGCTGGGTGCTCAGTGCTCGGGGTGCTGGGTGCTCAGTGCTGAGGGTGGTGCTGGGTGCTCAGTACTCAGGGTGCTGGGTGCTCAGTGCTCAGGGTGCTGGGTGCTCAGTACTAAGGGTGCTGGGTGCTCAGTGCTCAGGGTGCTGGGTACTCAGTACTCAGGGTGCTGGGTGCTCAGTACTCAGGGTGCTGTGTGCTCAGTGCTCAGGGTGCTGGGTGCTCAGTCCTCAGTCTTCTGGGTGCTCAGTACTCAGGGTGCTGGGTGCTCAGTGCTCATGGTGATCAGTGCTCAGTACTCAGGGTGCTGGGTGCTCAGTGCTCGGGGTGCTGGGTGCTCAGTACACGGGGTGCTGGGTGCTCTGTACTCAGGGTGCTGGGTGCTCAGTGCTCGGTGTCCTAGGTGCTCAGTGCTCAGGGTGATCGGTGCTCAGTACTCAGCGTGCTGGGTGCTCAGTGCTCAGAGTGTTGGGTGCTCAGTACTCAGGGTGCTGGGTGCTCAGTGCTCAGTGCTCAGGGTGCTCAGTGCTCAGGGTGCTCAGTGCTCAGGGTGCTGGGTGCTCAGGGTGCTGGGTGCTCAGTGCTCGGGGTGCTGGGTGCTCAGTGCTCAGTGCTCAGGGTGCTGGGTGCTCAGTGCTCAGTGCTCAGGGTGCTGGGTGTTCAGTACTCAGGGTGCTCGGTGCTCAGTGCTCGGGGTGCTGGGTGCTCATTGCTCAGGGTGATCAGTGCTCAGTACTCAGGGTGCTGGGTGCTCAGTGCTCGGGGTGCTGGGTGCTCAGTGCTCAGGGTGATCAGTGCTCAGTACTCAGGGTGCTGGGTGCTCAGTGCTCAGGGTGCTGGGTGCTCAGTCCTCAGGGTGCTCAGTACTCAGGGTGCTCGGTGCTCAGTGCTCAGTACTCAGGGTGCTCAGTACTCAGGGTGCTGAGTGCTCAGTGCTCGGGGTGCTGGGTGCTCAGTACTCAGGATGCTGGGTGCTCAGTACTCAGGGTGCTGGGTGCTCAGTACTCAGTGTGCTGGGTGCTCAGTGCTCGGGGTGCTGGGTGCTCAGTGCTCAGGGTGATCGGTGCTCTGTGCTCAGGGTGCTTCGTGCTCAGTCCCCCGGGTGCTCAGTGCTCAGGGTGCTGGGTGCTCAGTACTCAGTGTGCTGGGTGCTCAGTACTCAGGGTGCTGGGTGCTCAGTGCTCAGGGTGCTGGGTGCTCAGTACTCTGGGTGTTGGGTGCTCAGTACTCAGGGTGCTGGGTGCTCCGTGCTCGGGGTGCTGGGTGCTCAGTGCTCAGGGTGCTGGGTGCTCAGTGCTCAGGGTGCTGGGTGCTCAGTACTCAGGGTGCTGGGTGCTTAGTGCTCGGGGTGCTCGGTGCTCAGTACTCAAGGTGCTGGGTGCTCAGTGCTCAGGGTGCTGGGTGCTCAGTCCTCGGGGTGCTCAGGGTGCTGGGTGCTCAGTGCTCAGGGTGCTGGGTGCTCAGTGCTCGGGGTGCTGGGTGCTGAGTGCTCAGGGTGCTGGGTGTTCAGTGCTCGGGGTGCTCGGTGCTCAGTGCTCAGGGTCCTGGGTGCTCAGTACTCAGGGTGCTGGGTGCTTAGTACTCAGGGTGCTCAGTGCTCAGTACACAGGGTGCTGGGTGCTCAGTGCTCTGGGTGCTGGGTGCTCAGTGCTCAGTACTCAGGGTGCTGGGTGCTCAGTGCTTGGGGTGCTGGGTGCTCAGTACTCAGCGTGCTGGGTGCTCAATACTCAGGGTGCTGGGTGCTCAGTGCTCAGGGTGCTGGTGTCTCAGTGCTCAGGGTGCTGGGTGCTCAGTGATCTGGGTGCTGGGTGCTTAGTACTCAGGGTGCTCAGTGCTCGGGGAGCTCGGTGCTCATTACTCAGGGTGCTGGGTGCTCAGTTCTCAGTGCTCGGGGTCCTGGGTGCTCCGTGCTCGGGGTGCTGGGTGCTCAGTGCTCTGGGTGCTTAGTGCTGAGTACTCAGGGTGCTGGGTGCTCAGTACTCATGGTGCTGGGTGCTCATTCTCAGTCTGCTAGGGGCTCAGTACTCAGGGTGCTGGGTGCTCAGTACTCAGGGTGCTCGGTTCTCAGTACTCAGGGTGCTGGGTGCTCAGTGCTCGGGGTGCTGGGTTCTCAGTACTCAGGGTGCTGGGGGCTCAGTGCTCAGGGTGCTGGGCGCTCAGGGTGCTGGGTGCTCAGTGCTCGGGGTGCTGGGTGCTCAGTGCTCAGTGCTCAGGGTGCTGGGTGCTCAGTGCTCAGTGCTCAGGGTGCTGGGTGTTCAGTACTCAGGGTGCTTGGTGCTCAGTGCTCAGGGTGCTGGGTGCTCAGTACTCAGGATGCTGGGTGCTCAGTGCTCGGGGTGCTGGGTGCTCAGTGATCAGGGTGATCTGTGCTCAGTACTCAGGGTGCTGGGTGCTCAGTGCTCAGGGTGCTGGGTGCTCAGTCCTCAGGGTGCTCAGTACTCAGGTTGCTCGGTGCTCAGTGCTCAGTACTCAGGGTGCTCAGTACTCAGGGTGCTGGGTGCTCAGTGCTCGGGGTGCTGGGTGCTCAGTACTCAGGGTGCTGGGTGCTCAGTACTCGGGGTGCTCGGTGCTCAGTACTCAGGGTGCTGGGTGCTCAGTCCTCCGGGTGCTCAGTGCTCAGGGTGCTGGGTGCTCAGTACTCAGGGTGCTCAGTGCTCAGGGTGCTGGGTGTTCAGTACTCAGGGTGCTCGGTGCTCAGTGCTCAGGGTGCTGGGTGCTCAGTACTCAGGGTGCTGGGTGCTCAGTGCTCGGGGTGCTGGGTGCTCAGTGCTCAGGGTGATCAGTGCTCAGTACTCAGGGTGCTGGGTGCTCAGTGCTCAGGGTGCTGGGTGCTCAGTCCTCAGGGTGCTCAGTACTCAGGGTGCTCGGTGCTCAGTGCTCAGTACTCAGGGTGCTCAGTACTCAGGGTGCTGAGTGCTCAGTGCTCGGGGTGCTGCGTGCTCAGTACTCAGGATGCTGCGTGCTCAGTACTCGGGGTGCTGGGTGCTCAGTACTCAGTGTGCTGGGTGCTCAGTGCTCGGGGTGCTGGGTGCTCAGTGCTCAGGGTGATCGGTGCTCTGTGCTCAGGGTGCTGGGCGCTCAGTCCCCCGGGTGCTCAGTGCTCAGGGTGCTGGGTGCTCAGTACTCAGTGTTCTGGGTGCTCAGTACTCAGGGTGCTGGGTGCTCAGTGCTCAGGGTGCTGGGTGCTCAGTACTCTGGGTGTTGGGTGCTCAGTACTCAGGGTACTGGGTGCTCCGTGCTCGGGGTGCTGGGTGCTCAGTGCTCAGGGTGCTGTGTGCTCAGTGCTCAGGGTGCTGGGTGCTCAGTACTCAGGGTGCTCCGTGCTTAGTGCTCGGGGTGCTCAGTGATCAGTACTCAAGGTGCTGGGTGCACAGTGCTCAGGGTGCTGGGTGCTCAGTCCTCGGGGTGCTCAGGGTGCTGGGTGCTCAGTGCTCAGGGTGCTGGGTGCTCAGTGCTCGGGGTGCTGGGTGCTGAGTGCTCAGGGTGCTGGGTGCTCAGTGCTCGGGGTGCTCGGTGCTCAGTGCTCAGGGTCCTGGGTGCTCAGTACTCAGGTTGCTGGGTGCTTAGTACTCAGGGTGCTCAGTGCTCAGTACACAGGGTGCTGGGTGCTCAGTGCTCGGGGTGCTGGGTGCTCAGTGCTCAGTACTCAGGGTGCTGGGTGCTCAGTGATCGGGGTGCTGGGTGCTCAGTACTCAGCGTGCTGGGTGCTCAATACTCAGGGTGCTGGGTGCTCAGTGCTCAGGGTGCTGGTGTCTCAGTGCTCAGGGTGCTGGGTGCTCAGTGATCGGGGTGCTGGGTGCTTAGTACTCAGGGTGCTCAGTGCTCGGGGAGCTCGGTGCTCATTACTCAGGGTGCTGGGTGCTCAGTTCTCAGTGCTCGGTGTCCTGGGTGCTCCGTGCTCGGGGTGCTGGGTGCTCAGTGCTCAGGGTGCTGGGTGCTCAGTACTCAGGGTGCTCAGTCCTCAGGGTGCTCGGTGCTCAGTGCTCAGTACTCAGGGTGCTCAGTACTCAGGATGCTGGGTGCTCAGTGCTCGGGGTGCTGGGTGCTCAGTACTCAGGGTGCTGGGTGCTCAGTACTCGGGGTGCTGGGTGCTCAGTACTCAGGGTGCTGGGTGCTCAGTCCTCGGGGTGCTCCGTGCTCAGGGTGCTGTGTGCTCAGTGCTCAGGGTGCTGGGTGCTCAGTGCTCGGGGTGCTGGGTGCTGAGTTCTCAGGGTGCTGGGTGCTCAGTGCTCGGGGTGCTCGGTGCTCAGTGCTCAGGGTCCTGGGTGCTCAGTATTCAGGGTGCTGGGTGCGTAGTACTCAGGGTGCTCAGTGCTCAGTACACAGGGTGCTGGGTGCTCAGTGCTCGGGGTGCTGGGTGCTCAGTGCTCAGTACTCAGGGTGCTGGGTGCTCAGTGCTCGGGGTGCTGGGTGCTCAGTACTCAGCGTGCTGGGTGCTCAGTACTCAGGGTGCTGGGTGCTCAGTGCTCAGGGTGCTGGGTGCTCAGTGCTCAGGGTGCTGGGTGCTCAGTGATCGGGGTGCTGGGTGCTCAGTACTCAGGGTGCTGAGTGCTCGGGGAGCTCGGTGCTCAGTACTCAGGGTGCTGGGTGCTCAGTTCTCAGTGCTCGGGGTCCTGGGTGCTCCGTGCTCGGGGTGCTGGGTTCTCAGTGCTCTGGGTGCTTAGTGCTCAGTACTCAGGGTGCTGGGTGCTCAGTACTCATGGTGCTGGGTGCTTATTCTCAGGGTTCTAGGGGCTCAGTACTCAGGGTGCTGGGTGCTCAGTACTCAGGGTGCTCGGTTCTCAGTACTCAGGGTGCTGGGTGCTCATTCTCGGGGTGCTGGGTGCTCAGTGCTCGGGGTGCTGGGTGCTCAGTACTCAGGGTGCTGGGTGCTCAGTGCTCGGGGTGCTGGGTGCTCAGTACTCAGAGTGTTGGGTGCTCAGTACTCAGGGTGCTGGGTGCTCAGTGCTCAGTGCTCAGGGTGCTGGGTGCTCAGTGCTCAGTGCTCAGGGTGCTGGGTGTTCAGTACTCAGGGTGCTTGGTGCTCAGTGCTCAGGGTGCTGGGTGCTCAGTACTCAGGGTGCTGGGTGCTCAGTGCTCGGGGTGCTGGGTGCTCAGTGATCAGGGTACTCTGTGCACAGTACTCAGGGTGCTGGGTGCTCAGTGCTCAGGGTGCTGCGTGCTCAGTCCCCAGGGTGCTCAGTACTCAGGGTGCTCGGTGCTCAGTGCTCAGTACTCAGGGTGCTCAGTACTCAGGGTGCTGGGTGCTCAGTGCACGGGGTGCTGGGTGCTCAGTACTCAGGGTGCTGGCTGCTCAGTACTCGGGGTGCTCGGTGCTCAGTACTCAGGGTGCTGGGTGCTCAGTCCTCCGGGTGCTCAGTGCTCAGGGTGCTGGGTGCTCAGTACTCAGGGTGCTGGGTGCTCAGTACTCGGGGTGCTGGGTGCTCAGTGCTCAGGGTGATCGGTGCTCAGTGCTCAGGGTGCTGGGTGCTCAGTCCTCCGGGTGCTCAGTGCTCAGGGTGCTGGGTGCTCAGTACTCAGGGTGCTGGGTGCTCAGTAATCGGGGTGCTGGGTGCTCAGTGCTCGGGGTGCTGGGTGCTCAGTGCTCGGGGTGCTGGGTGCTCAGTGCTCAGGGTGATCGGTGCTCAGTGCTCAGGGTGCTGGGTGCTCAGTCCTCCGGGTGCTCAGTGCTCAGGGTGCTGGGTGCTCAGTACTCAGGGTGCTGGGTGCTCAGTACTCGGGGTGCCGGATGCTCAGTGCTCAGGGTGCTGGGTGCTCAGTACTCTGGGTGTTGGGTGCTCAGTACTCAGGGTGCTGGGTGCTCCGTGCTCGGGGTGCTGGCTGCTCAGTCCTCAGGGTGCTGGGTGCTCAGTGCTCAGGGTGCTGGGTGCTCAGTACTCAGGGTGCTGGGTGCTTAGTGCTCGGGGTGCTGGGTGCTGAGTGCTCAGCGTGCTGGGTGCTCAGTGCTCGGGGTGCTCGGTGCTCAGTGCTCAGGGTCCCGGGTGCTCAGTACTCAGGGTGCTGGGTGCTTAGTACTCAGGGTGCTCAGTGCTCAGTACACAGGGTGCTGGGTGCTCAGTGCTCGGGGTGCTGGGTGCTCAGTACTCAGCGTGCTGGGTGTTCAGTACTCAGGGTGCTGGGTGCTCAGTGCTCAGGGTGCTGGGTGCTCAGTGCTCAGGGTGCTGGGTGCTCCGTGCTCGGGGTGCTGGGTTCTCAGTGCTCTGGGTGCTTAGTGCTCAGTACTCAGGGTGCTGGGTGCTCAGTACTCATGGTGCTGGGTGCTCATTCTCAGGGTGCTAGGGGCTCAGTACTCAAGGTGCTGGGTGCTCAGTACTCACGGTGCTCGGTTCTCAGTACTCAGGGTGCTGGGTGCTCATTCTCGGGGTGGTGGGTGCTCAGTGCTCGGGGTGCTGGGTGTTCAGTACTCAGGGTGCTGGGGGCTCAGTACTCAGGGTGCTGGGTGCTCAGTACTCAGGGTGTTCTGTTCTCAGTACTCAGGTTGCTGGGTGCTCAGTGCTCGGGGTGCTGGGTGCTCAGTACTCGGGGTGCTCAGTGCTCAGTACTCAGGGTGCTGGGTGCTCAGTACTCAGGGTGCTGGGTGCTCAGTGCTCGAGGTGCTCGGTGCTCAGTACTCGGGGTGCTGGGTGCTCAGTACTCGGGGTGCTGGGTGCTCAGTGCTCAGTGTGCTGGGTGCTCAGTGCTCGGGGTGCCGGGTGCTCAGTGCTGAGGGTGGTGCTGGGTGCTCAGTACTCAGGGTGCTGGGTGCTCAGTGCTCAGGGTGCTGGGTGCTCAGTACTAAGGGTGCTGGGTGCTCAGTACTCATGGTGCTCGGTGCTCAGTACTCAGGGTGCTGGGTGCTCAGTGCTCAGGGTGCTGGGTACTCAGTAATCAGGGTGCTGGGTGCTCAGTACTCAGGGTGCTGGGTGCTCAGTTCTCAGGGTGCTGGGTACTCAGTGCTCAGGGTGCTGGGTGCTCAGTACTCAGGGTGCTGGGTGCTCAGTGCTCAGGGTGATCGGTGCTCAGTACTCAGGGTGCTCAGAACTCAGCGTGCTGGGTGCTCAGTGCTCAGGGTGCTGGGTGCTCAGTACTCGGGGTGCTGGGTGCTCTGTACTCAGGGTGCTGGGTTCTCAGTGCTCGGGGTCCTGGGTGCTCAGTGCTCAGGGTGATCGGTGCTCAGTACTCAGGGTGCTGGGTGCTCAGTGCTCGGGGTGCTGGGTGCTCAGTACTCAGCGTGCTGGGTGCTCAGTACTCAGGGTGCTGGATGCTCAGTGCTCAGGGTGCTGGGTGCTCAGTGCTCAGGGTGCTGGGAGCTCAGTGATCGGGGTGCTGGGTGCTCAGTACTCGGGGTGCTCAGTGCTCGGGGAGCTCGGTGCTCAGTACTCAGGGTGCTGGGTGCTCAGTTCTCAGTGCTCGGGGTCCTGGGTGCTCCGTGCTCGGGGTGCTGGGTGCTCAGTGCTCTGGGTGCTTAGTGCTCAGTACTCAGGGTGCTGGGTGCTCAGTACTCATGGTGCTGGGTGCTCATTCTCAGGGTGCTAGGGGCTCAGTACTCAGGGTGCTTGGTGCTCAGTACTCAGGGGGCTCGGTTCTCAGTACTCAGGGTGCTGGGTGCTCAGTGCTCGGGGTGCTGGGTGCTCAGTGCTCAGGGTGCTGGGTGCTCAGTGCTCAGGGTGCTGGGTGCTCAGTGCTCGGGGTGCTGGGTGCTCAGTGCTGAGGGTGGTGCTGGGTGCTCAGTACTCAGGGTGCTGGGTGCTCAGTGCTCAGGGTGCTGGGTGCTCAGTACTAAGTGTGCTGAGTGCTCAGTACTCAGGGTGCTGGGTGCTCAGTACTCGGGGTGCTCAGTGCTCATGGTGATCGGTGCTCAGTACTCAGGGTGCTGGGTGCTCAGTACTCAGGGTGCTGGGTGCTCAGTGCTCATGGTGATCGGTGCTCAGTACTCAGGGTGCTGGGTGCTCAGTGCTCGGGGTGCTGGGTGCTCAGTACTCGGGGTGCTGGGTGCTCAGTGCTCAGGGTGCTGGGTGCTCAGTGCTCGGGGTGCTGGGTGCTCAGTGCTCAGGGTGATCGGTGCTCAGTGCTCAGGGTGCTGGGTGCTCAGTCCTCCGGGTGCTCAGTGCTCAGGGTGCTGGGTGCTCTGTACTCAGGGTGCTGGGTGCTCAGTACTCGGGGTGCTGGGTGCTCAGTGCTCAGGGTGCTGGGTGCTCAGTACTCTGGGTGTTGGGTGCTCAGTACTCAGGGTGCTGGGTGCTCCGTGCTCGGGGTGCTGGCTGCTCAGTGCTCAGGGTGCTGGGTGCTCAGTGCTCAGGGTGCTGGGTGCTCAGTGCTCAGGGTGCTGGGTGCTCAGTCCTCGGGGTGCTCCGTGCTCAGGGTGCTGGGTGCTCAGTGCTCGGGGTGCTGGGTGCTCAGTACTCAGCGTGCTGGGTGCTCAGTACTCAGGATGCTGGGTGCTCAGTGCTCAGGGTGCTGGGTGCTCAGTGCTCAGGGTGCTGGGTGCTCAGTGATCGGGGTGCTGGGTGCTCAGTACTCAGGGTGCTCAGTGCTCGGTGAGCTCGGTGCTCAGTACTCAGGGTGCTGGGTGCTCAGTTCTCAGTGCTCGGGGTCCTGGGTGCTCCGTGCTCGGGGTGCTGGGTTCTCAGTGCTCTGGGTGCTTACTGCTCAGTACTCAGGGTGCTGGGTGCTCAGTACTCATGGTGCTGGGTGCTCATTCTCAGGGTGCTAGGGGCTCAGAACTCAGGGTGCTGCGTGCTCAGTACTCAGGGTGCTCGGTTCTCAGTACTCAGGGTGCTGGGTGCTCATTCTCGGGGTGCTGGGTGCTCAGTGCTCGGGGTGCTGGGTGCTCAGTACTCAGCGTGCTGGGGGCTCAGTACTCAGGGTGCTGGGTGCTCAGTACTCAGGGTGATCAGTTCTCAGTACTCAGGTTGCTAGATGCTCAGTGCTCGGGGTGCTGGGTGCTCAGTACTCGGGGTGCTCAGTGCTCAGTACTCAGGGTGCTGGGTGCTCAGTACTCAGGGTGCTGGGTGCTCAGTGCTCGAGGTGCTCGGTGCTCAGTACTCGGGGTGCTGGGTGCTCAGTACTCGGGGTGCTGGGTGCTCAGTGCTCAGGGTGCTGGGTGCTCAGTGCTCGGGGTGCTGGGTGCTCAGTGCTGAGGGTGGTGCTGGGTGCTCAGTACTCAGGATGCTGGGTGCTCAATGCTCAGGGTGCTGGGTGTTCAGTACTAAGGGTGCTGGGTGCTCAGTACTCAGGGTGCTGGGTGCTCAGTACTAAGGGTGCTGGGTGCTCAGTACTCAGGGTGCTGGGTGCTCAGTGCTCAGGGTGCTGGTTACTCAGTAATCAGGGTGCTGGGTGCTCAGTACTCAGGGTGCTGGGTGCTCAGTGCTCAGGGTGCTGGGTGCTCAGTGCTCAGGGTGCTGGGTGCTCAGTACTCAGGGTGCTGGGTGCTCAGTGCTCAGGGTGATCGGTGCTCAGTACTCAGGGTGCTCAGTACTCAGGGTGCTGGGTGCTCAGTGCTCAGTGTGCTGGGTGCTCCGTGCTCAGGGTGCTGGCTGCTCGGTGCTCAGTGTGCTGGGTGCTCAGTGCTCAGGGTGCTGGGTGCTCAGTGCTCAGGGTGCTGGGTGCTCAGTCCTCGGGGTGCTCCGTGCTCAGGGTGCTGGGTGCTCAGTACTCGGGGTGCTCAGTGCTCATGGTGATCGGTGCTCAGTACTCAGGGTGCTGGGTGCTCAGTACTCAGGGTGCTGGGTGCTCAGTGCTCATGGTGATCGGTGCTCAGTACTCAGGGTGCTGGGTGCTCAGTGCTCGGGGTGCTGGGTGCTCAGTACTCGGGGTGCTGGGTGCTCAGTGCTCAGGGTGCTGGGTGCTCAGTGCTCGGGGTGCTGGGTGCTCAGTGCTCAGGGTGATCGGTGCTCAGTGCTCAGGGTGCTGGGTGCTCAGTCCTCCGGGTGCTCAGTGCTCAGGGTGCTGGGTGCTCTGTACTCAGGGTGCTGGGTGCTCAGTACTCGGGGTGCTGGGTGCTCAGTGCTCAGGGTGCTGGGTGCTCAGTACTCTGGGTGTTGGGTGCTCAGTACTCAGGGTGCTGGGTGCTCCGTGCTCGGGGTGCTGGCTGCTCAGTGCTCAGGGTGCTGGGTGCTCAGTGCTCAGGGTGCTGGGTGCTCAGTGCTCAGGGTGCTGGGTGCTCAGTCCTCGGGGTGCTCCGTGCTCAGGGTGCTGGGTGCTCAGTGCTCGGGGTGCTGGGTGCTCAGTACTCAGCGTGCTGGGTGCTCAGTACTCAGGATGCTGGGTGCTCAGTGCTCAGGGTGCTGAGTGCTCAGTGCTCAGGGTGCTGGGTGCTCAGTGATCGGGGTGCTGGGTGCTCAGTACTCAGGGTGCTCAGTGCTCGGTGAGCTCGGTGCTCAGTACTCAGGGTGCTGGGTGCTCAGTTCTCAGTGCTCGGGGTCCTGGGTGCTCCGTGCTCGGTGTGCTGGGTTCTCAGTGCTCTGGGTGCTTACTGCTCAGTACTCAGGGTGCTGGGTGCTCAGTACTCATGGTGCTGGGTGCTCATTCTCAGGGTGCTAGGGGCTCAGAACTCAGGGTGCTGCGTGCTCAGTACTCAGGGTGCTCGGTTCTCAGTACTCAGGGTGCTGGGTGCTCATTCTCGGGGTGCTGGGTGCTCAGTGCTCGGGGTGCTGGGTGCTCAGTACTCAGCGTGCTGGGGGCTCAGTACTCAGGGTGCTGGGTGCTCAGTACTCAGGGTGATCAGTTCTCAGTACTCAGGTTGCTAGATGCTCAGTGCTCGGGGTGCTGGGTGCTCAGTACTCGGGGTGCTCAGTGCTCAGTACTCAGGGTGCTGGGTGCTCAGTACTCAGGGTGCTGGGTGCTCAGTGCTCGAGGTGCTCGGTGCTCAGTACTCGGGGTGCTGGGTGCTCAGTACTCGGGGTGCTGGGTGCTCAGTGCTCAGGGTGCTGGGTGCTCAGTGCTCGGGGTGCTGGGTGCTCAGTGCTGAGGGTGGTGCTGGGTGCTCAGTACTCAGGATGCTGGGTGCTCAATGCTCAGGGTGCTGGGTGCTCAGTACTAAGGGTGCTGGGTGCTCAGTACTCAGGGTGCTGGGTGCTCAGTACTAAGGGTGCTGGGTGCTCAGTACTCAGGGTGCTGGGTGCTCAGTGCTCAGGGTGCTGGTTACTCAGTAATCAGGGTGCTGGGTGCTCAGTACTCAGGGTGCTGGGTGCTCAGTGCTCAGGGTGCTGGGTGCTCAGTGCTCAGGGTGCTGGGTGCTCAGTACTCAGGGTGCTGGGTGCTCAGTGCTCAGGGTGATCGGTGCTCAGTACTCAGGGTGCTCAGTACTCAGGGTGCTGGGTGCTCAGTGCTCAGTGTGCTGGGTGCTCCGTGCTCAGGGTGCTGGCTGCTCGGTGCTCAGGGTGCTGGGTGCTCAGTGCTCAGGGTGCTGGGTGCTCAGTGCTCAGGGTGCTGGGTGCTCAGTCCTCGGGGTGCTCCGTGCTCAGGGTGCTGGGTGCTCAGTACTCGGGGTGCTCAGTGCTCATGGTGATCGGTGCTCAGTACTCAGGGTGCTGGGTGCTCAGTACTCAGGGTGCTGGGTGCTCAGTGCTCATGGTGATCGGTGCTCAGTACTCAGGGTGCTGGGTGCTCAGTGCTCGGGGTGCTGGGTGCTCAGTACTCGGGGTGCTGGGTGCTCAGTGCTCAGGGTGCTGGGTGCTCAGTGCTCGGGGTGCTGGGTGCTCAGTGCTCAGGGTGATCGGTGCTCAGTGCTCAGGGTGCTGGGTGCTCAGTCCTCCGGGTGCTCAGTGCTCAGGGTGCTGGGTGCTCAGTACTCAGGGTGCTGGGTGCTCAGTACTCGGGGTGCTGGGTGCTCAGTGCTCAGGGTGCTGGGTGCTCAGTACTCTGGGTGTTGGGTGCTCAGTACTCAGGGTGCTGGGTGCTCCGTGCTCGGGGTGCTGGCTGCTCAGTGCTCAGGGTGCTGGGTGCTCAGTGCTCAGGGTGCTGGGTGCTCAGTGCTCAGGGTGCTGGGTGCTCAGTCCTCGGGGTGCTCCGTGCTCAGGGTGCTGGGTGCTCAGTGCTCATGGTGCTGGGTGCTCAGTGCTCGGGGTGCTGGGTGCTGAGTGCTCAGGGTGCTGGGTGCTCAGTGCTCGGGGTGCTCCGTGCTCAGGGTCCTGGGTGCTCAGTACTCAGGGTGCTGGGTGCTTAGTACTCAGGGTGCTCAGTGCTCAGTACACAGGGTGCTGGGTGCTCAGTGCTCGGGGTGCTGGGTGCTCAGTGCTCAGTACTCAGGGTGCTGGGTGCTCAGTGCTCGGGGTGCTGTGTGCTCAGTACTCAGCGTGCTGGGTGCTCAGTACTCAGGATGCTGGGTGCTCAGTGCTCAGGGTGCTGGGTGCTCAGTGCTCAGGGTGCTGGGTGCTCAGTGATCGGGGTGCTGGGTGCTCAGTACTCAGGGTGCTCAGTGCTCGGTGAGCTCGGTGCTCAGTACTCAGGGTGCTGGGTGCTCAGTTCTCAGTGCTCGGGGTCCTGGGTGCTCCGTGCTCGGGGTGCTGGGTTCTCAGTGCTCTGGGTGCTTACTGCTCAGTACTCAGGGTGCTGGGTGCTCAGTACTCATGGTGCTGGGTGCTCATTCTCAGGGTGCTAGGGGCTCAGTACTCAGGGTGCTGCGTGCTCAGTACTCAGGGTGCTCGGTTCTCAGTACTCAGGGTGCTGGGTGCTCATTCTCGGGGTGCTGGGTGCTCAGTGCTCGGGGTGCTGGGTGCTCAGTACTCAGCGTGCTGGGGGCTCAGTACTCAGGGTGCTGGGTGCTCAGTACTCAGGGTGATCTGTTCTCAGTACTCAGGTTGCTAGATGCTCAGTGCTCGGGGTGCTGGGTGCTCAGTACTCGGGGTGCTCAGTGCTCAGTACTCAGGGTGCTGGGTGCTCAGTACTCAGGGTGCTGGGTGCTCAGTGCTCGAGGTGCTCGGTGCTCAGTACTCGGGGTGCTGGGTGCTCAGTACTCGGGGTGCTGGGTGCTCAGTGCTCAGGGAGCTGGGTGCTCAGTGCTCGGGGTGCTGGGTGCTCAGTGCTGAGGGTGGTGCTGGGTGCTCAGTACTCAGGGTGCTGGGTGCTCAGTGCTCAGGGTGCTGGGTGCTCAGTACTAAGTGTGCTGAGTGCTCAGTACTCAGGGTGCTGGGTGCTCAGTACTCGGGGTGCTCAGTGCTCATGGTGATCGGTGCTCAGTACTCAGGGTGCTGGGTGCTCAGTACTCAGGGTGCTGGGTGCTCAGTGCTCATGGTGATCGGTGCTCAGTACTCAGGGTGCTGGGTGCTCAGTGCTCGGGGTGCTGGGTGCTCAGTACTCGGGGTGCTGGGTGCTCAGTGCTCAGGGTGCTGGGTGCTCAGTGCTCGGGGTGCTGGGTGCTCAGTGCTCAGGGTGATCGGTGCTCAGTGCTCAGGGTGCTGGGTGCTCAGTCCTCCGGGTGCTCAGTGCTCAGGGTGCTGGGTGCTCAGTACTCAGTGTGCTGGGTGCTCAGTACTCGGGGTGCTGGGTGCTCAGTGCTCAGGGTGCTGGGTGCTCAGTACTCTGGGTGTTGGGTGCTCAGTACTCAGGGTGCTGGGTGCTCCGTGCTCGGGGTGCTGGCTGCTCAGTGCTCAGGGTGCTGGGTGCTCAGTGCTCAGGGTGCTGGGTGCTCAGTGCTCAGGGTGCTGGGTGCTCAGTCCTCGGGGTGCTCCGTGCTCTGGGTGCTGGGTGCTCAGTGCTCATGGTGCTGGGTGCTCAGTGCTCGGGGTGCTATGTGCTGAGTGCTCAGGGTGCTGGGTGCTCAGTGCTCGGGGTGCTCCGTGCTCAGGGTCCTGGGTGCTCAGTACTCAGGGTGCTGGGTGCTTAGTACTCAGGGTGCTCAGTGCTCAGTACACAGGGTGCTGGGTGCTCAGTGCTCGGGGTGCTGGGTGCTCAGTGCTCAGTACTCAGGGTGCTGGGTGCTCAGTGCTCGGGGTGCTGGGTGCTCAGTACTCAGCGTGCTGGGTGCTCAGTACTCAGGATGCTGGGTGCTCAGTGCTCAGGGTGCTGGGTGCTCAGTGCTCAGGGTGCTGGGTGCTCAGTGATCGGGGTGCTGGGTGCTCAGTACTCAGGGTGCTCAGTGCTCGGTGAGCTCGGTGCTCAGTACTCAGGGTGCTGGGTGCTCAGTTCTCAGTGCTCGGGGTCCTGGGTGCTCCGTGCTCGGGGTGCTGGGTTCTCAGTGCTCTGGGTGCTTACTGCTCAGTACTCAGGGTGCTGGGTGCTCAGTACTCATGGTGCTGGGTGCTCATTCTCAGGGTGCTAGGGGCTCAGAACTCAGGGTGCTGCGTGCTCAGTACTCAGGGTGCTCGGTTCTCAGTACTCAGGGTGCTGGGTGCTCATTCTCGGGGTGCTGGGTGCTCAGTGCTCGGGGTGCTGGGTGCTCAGTACTCAGCGTGCTGGGGGCTCAGTACTCAGGGTGCTGGGTGCTCAGTACTCAGGGTGATCAGTTCTCAGTACTCAGGTTGCTAGATGCTCAGTGCTCGGGGTGCTGGGTGCTCAGTACTCGGGGTGCTCAGTGCTCAGTACTCAGGGTGCTGGGTGCTCAGTACTCAGGGTGCTGGGTGCTCAGTGCTCGAGGTGCTCGGTGCTCAGTACTCGGGGTGCTGGGTGCTCAGTACTCGGGGTGCTGGGTGCTCAGTGCTCAGGGTGCTGGGTGCTCAGTGCTCGGGGTGCTGGGTGCTCAGTGCTGAGGGTGGTGCTGGGTGCTCAGTACTCAGGATGCTGGGTGCTCAGTGCTCAGGGTGCTGGGTGCTCAGTACTAAGGGTGCTGGGTGCTCAGTACTCAGGGTGCTGGGTGCTCAGTACTAAGGGTGCTGGGTGCTCAGTACTCAGGGTGCTGGGTGCTCAGTGCTCAGGGTGCTGGTTACTCAGTAATCAGGGTGCTGGGTGCTCAGTACTCAGGGTGCTGGGTGCTCAGTGCTCAGGGTGCTGGGTGCTCAGTGCTCAGGGTGCTGGGTGCTCAGTACTCAGGGTGCTGGGTGCTCAGTGCTCAGGGTGATCGGTGCTCAGTACTCAGGGTGCTCAGTACTCAGGCTGCTGGGTGCTCAGTGCTCAGTGTGCTGGGTGCTCCGTGCTCAGGGTGCTGGCTGCTCGGTGCTCAGGGTGCTGGGTGCTCAGTGCTCAGGGTGCTGGGTGCTCAGTCCTCGGGGTGCTCCGTGCTCAGGGTGCTGGGTGCTCAGTACTCGGGGTGCTCAGTGCTCATGGTGATCGGTGCTCAGTACTCAGGGTGCTGGGTGCTCAGTACTCAGGGTGCTGGGTGCTCAGTGCTCATGGTGATCGGTGCTCAGTACTCAGGGTGCTGGGTGCTCAGTGCTCGGGGTGCTGGGTGCTCAGTACTCGGGGTGCTGGGTGCTCAGTGCTCAGGGTGCTGGGTGCTCAGTGCTCGGTGTGCTGGGTGCTCAGTGCTCAGGGTGATCGGTGCTCAGTGCTCAGGGTGCTGGGTGCTCAGTCCTCCGGGTGCTCAGTGCTCAGGGTGCTGGGTGCTCAGTACTCAGGGTGCTGGGTGCTCAGTACTCGGGGTGCTGGGTGCTCAGTGCTCAGGGTGCTGGGTGCTCAGTACTCTGGGTGTTGGGTGCTCAGTACTCAGGGTGCTGGGTGCTCCGTGCTCGGGGTGCTGGCTGCTCAGTGCTCAGGGTGCTGGGTGCTCAGTGCTCAGGGTGCTGGGTGCTCAGTGCTCAGGGTGCTGGGTGCTCAGTCCTCGGGGTGCTCCGTGCTCAGGGTGCTGGGTGCTCAGTGCTCATGGTGCTGGGTGCTCAGTGCTCGGGGTGCTGGGTGCTGAGTGCTCAGGGTGCTGGGTGCTCAGTGCTCGGGGTGCTCCGTGCTCAGGGTCCTGGGTGCTCAGTACTCAGGATGCTGGGTGCTTAGTACTCAGGGTGCTCAGTGCTCAGTACACAGGGTGCTGGGTGCTAAGTGCTCGGGGTGCTGGGTGCTCAGTGCTCAGTACTCAGGGTGCTGGGTGCTCAGTGCTCGGGGTGCTGTGTGCTCAGTACTCAGCGTGCTGGGTGCTCAGTACTCAGGATGCTGGGTGCTCAGTGCTCAGGGTGCTGGGTGCTCAGTGCTCAGGGTTCTGGGTGCTCAGTGATCGGGGTGCTGGGTGCTCAGTACTCAGGGTGCTCAGTGCTCGGTGAGCTCGGTGCTCAGTACTCAGGGTGCTGGGTGCTCAGTTCTCAGTGCTCGGGGTCCTGGGTGCTCCGTGCTCGGGGTGCTGGGTTCTCAGTGCTCTGGGTGCTTACTGCTCAGTACTCAGGGTGCTGGGTGCTCAGTACTCATGGTGCTGGGTGCTCATTCTCAGGGTGCTAGGGGCTCAGTACTCAGGGTGCTGCGTGCTCAGTACTCAGGGTGCTCGGTTCTCAGTACTCAGGGTGCTGGGTGCTCATTCTCGGGGTGCTGGGTGCTCAGTGCTCGGGGTGCTGGGTGCTCAGTACTCAGCGTGCTGGGGGCTCAGTACTCAGGGTGCTCTGTGCTCAGTACTCAGGGTGATCTGTTCTCAGTACTCAGGTTGCTAGATGCTCAGTGCTCGGGGTGCTGGGTGCTCAGTACTCGGGGTGCTCAGTGCTCAGTACTCAGGGTGCTGGGAGCTCAGTACTCAGGGTGCTGGGTGCTCAGTGCTCGAGGTGCTCGGTGCTCAGTACTCGGGGTGCTGGGTGCTCAGTACTCGGGATGCTGGGTGCTCAGTGCTCAGGGTGCTCGGTGCTCAGTGCTCGGGGTGCTGGGTGCTCAGTGCTGAGGGTGGTGCTGGGTGCTCAGTACTCAGGATGCTGGGTGCTCAGTGCTCAGGGTGCTGGGTGCTCAGTACTAAGGGTGCTGGGTGCTCAGTACTCAGGGTGCTGGGTGCTCAGTACTAAGGGTGCTGGGTGCTCAGTACTCAGGGTGCTGGGTGCTCAGTGCTCAGGGTGCTGGTTACTCAGTAATCAGGGTGCTGGGTGCTCAGTACTCAGGGTGCTGGGTGCTCAGTGCTCAGGGTGCTGGGTGCTCAATGCTCAGGGTGCTGGGTGCTCAGTACTCAGGGTGCTGGGTGCTCAGTGCTCAGGGTGATCGGTGCTCAGTACTCAGGGTGCTCAGTACTCAGGGTGCTGGGTGCTCACTGCTCAGGGTGCTGGGTGCTCAGTACTCGGGGTGCTGGGTGTTCTGTACTCAGGGTGCTGGGTGCTCAGTGCTCGGGGTCCTGGGTGCTCAGTGCTCAGGGTGATCGGTGCTCAGTACTCAGGGTGCTGGGTGCTCAGTGCTCGGGGTGCTGGGTGCTCAGTACTCAGCGTGCTGGGTGCTCAGTACTCAGGGTGCTGGGTGCTCAGTGCTCAGGGTGCTGGGTGCTCAGTGCTCAGGGTGCTGGGTGCTCATTGATCGGGGTGCTGGGTGCTCAGTACTCACGGTGCTCAGTGCTCGGGGAGCTCGGTGCTCAGTACTCAGGGTGCTGGGTGCTCAGTTCTCAGTACTCGGGGTCCTGGGTGCTCCGTGCTCGGGGTGCTGGGTGCTTAGTGCTCTGGGTGCTTAGTGCTCAGTACTCAGGGTGCTGGGTGCTCAGTACTCATGGTGCTGGGTGCTCATTCTCAGGGTGCTAGTGGCTCAGTACTCAGGGTGCTTGGTGCTCAGTACTCAGGGTGCTCGGTTCTCAGTAGTCAGGGTGCTGGGTGCTCAGTGCTCGGGATGCTGGGTGCTCAGTGCTCAGGGTGCTGGGTGCTCAGTGCTCGGGGTGCTCGGTGCTCAGTACTCGGGGTGCTGGGTGCTCAGTACTCAGGGTGCTGGGTGCTCAGTGCTCAGGGTGCTGGGTGCTCAGTGCTCGGGGTGCTGGGTGCTCAGTGCTGAGGGTGCTGGGTGCTCAGTGCTCAGGGTGATCGGTGCTCAGTGCTCAGGGTGCTGGATGCTCAGTGCTCGGGGTGCTGGGTGCTCAGTGCTCAGGGTGATCGGTGCTCAGTGCTCAGGGTGCTGGGTGCTCAGTCCTCCGGGTGCTCAGTGCTCAGGGTGCTGGGTGCTCAGTACTCAGGGTGCTGGGTGCTCAGTACTCGGGGTGCTGGGTGCTCAGTGCTCAGGGTGCTGGGTGCTCAGTACTCTGGGTGTTGGGTGCTCAGTACTCAGTGTGCTGGGTGCTCCGTGCTCGGGGTGCTGGCTGCTCGGTGCTCAGGGTGCTGGGTGCTCAGTGCTCAGGGTGCTGGGTGCTCAGTGCTCAGGGTGCTGGGTGCTCAGTCCTCGGGGTGCTCCGTGCTCAGGGTGCTGGGTGCTCAGTGCTCAGGGTGCTGGGTGCTCAGTGCTCGGGGTGCTGGGTGCTGAGTGCTCAGGGTGCTGGGTGCTCAGTGCTCGGGGTGCTCCGTGCTCAGGGTCCTGGGTGCTCAGTACTCAGGGTGCTGGTTGCTTAGTACTCAGGGTGCTCAGTGCTCATTACACAGGGTGCTGGGTGCTCAGTGCTCGGGGTGCTGGGTGCTCAGTGCTCAGTACTCAGGGTTCTGGGTGCTCAGTGCTCGGGGTGCTGGGTGCTCAGTACTCAGCGTGCTGGGTGCTCAGTACTCAGGGTGCTGGGTGCTCAGTGCTCAGGGTGCTGGGTGCTCAGTGCTCAGGGTGCTGGGTGCTCAGTGATCGGGGTGCTGGGTGCTCAGTACTCAGGGTGCTCAGTGCTCGGGGAGCTCGGTGCTCAGTACTCAGGGTGCTGGGTGCTCAGTTCTCAGTGCTCGGGGTCCTGGGTGCTCCGTGCTCGGGGTGCTGGGTTCTCAGGGCTCTTCGTGCTTAGTGCTCAGTACTCAGGGTGCTGGGTGCTCAGTACTCATGGTGCTGGGTGCTCATTCTCAGGGTGCTAGGGGCTCAGTACTCAGGGTGCTGGGTGCTCAGTACTCAGGGTGCTCGGTTCTCAGTACTAAGGGTGCTGGGTGCTCATTCTCGGGGTGCTGGGTGCTGAGTGCTCGGGTGCTGGGTGCTCAGTACTCAGCGTGCTGGGGGCTCAGTACTCAGGGTGCTGGGTGCTCAGTACTCAGGGTGATCTGTTCTCAGTACTCAGGTTGCTAGGTGCTCAGTGCTCGGGGTGCTGGGTGCTCAGTACTCGGGGTGCTCAGTGCTCAGTACTCAGGGTGCTGGGTGCTCAGTACTCAGGGTGCTGGGTGCTCAGTGCTCGAGGTGCTCGGTGCTCAGTACTCGGGGTGCTGGGTGCTCGGTACTCGGGGTGCTGGGTGCTCAGTGCTCAGGGTGCTGGGTGCTCAGTGCTCGGGGAGCTGGGTGCTCAGTGCTGAGGGTGGTGCTGGGTGCTCAGTACTCAGGGTGCTGGGTGCTCAGTGCTCAGGGTGCTGGGTGCTCAGTGCTCGGGGTGCTGGGTGCTCAGTGCTGAGGGTGGTGCTGGGTGCTCAGTACTCAGGGTGCTGGGTGCTCAGTGCTCAGGGTGCTGGGTGCTCAGTACTAAGGGTGCTGGGTGCTCAGTACTCAGGGTGCTCGGTGCTCAGTACTCAGGGTGCTGGGTGCTCAGTGCTCAGGGTGCTGGTTACTCAGTAATCAGGGTGCTGGGTGCTCAGTACTCAGGGTGCTGGGTGCTCAGTGCTCAGGGTGCTGGGTGCTCAGTGCTCAGGGTGCTGGGTGCTCAGTACTCAGGGTGCTGGGTGCTCAGTGCTCAGGGTGATCGGTGCTCAGTACTCAGGGTGCTCAGTACTCAGGGTGCTGGGTGCTCAGTGCTCAGGTTGCTGGGTGCTCAGTACTCGGGGTGCTGGGTGCTCTGTACTCAGGGTGCTGGGTGCTCAGTGCTCAGGGTGCTGGGTGCTCAGTGCTCAGGGTGCTGGGTGCTCAGTACTCGGGGTGCTGGGTGCTCTGTACTCAGGGTGCTGGGTGCTCAGTACTCGGGGTGCTGGGTGCTCTGTACTCAGGGTGCTGGGTGCTCAGTGCTAAGTGTCCTGGGTGCTCAGTGCTCAGGGTGATCGGTGCTCAGTACTCAGGGTGCTGGGTGCTCAGTGCTCGGGGTGCTGGGTGCTCAGTACTCAGCGTGCTGGGTGCTCAGTACTCAGGGTGCTGGGTGCTCAGTGCTCAGCGTGCTGGGTGCTCAGTGCTCAGTGTGCTGGGTGCTCAGTGATCGGGGTGCTGGGTGCTCAGTACTCAGGTAGCTCAGTGCTCGGGGAGCTCGGTGCTCTGTACTCAGGGTGCTGGGTGCTCAGTTCTCAGTGCTCGGGGTCGTGGGTGCTCCGTGCTCGGGGTGCTGGGTGCTCAGTGCTCTGGGTGCTTAGTGCTCAGTACTCAGGGTGCTGGGTGCTCAGTACTCATGGTGCTGGGTGCTCATTCTCAGGGTGCTAGGGGCTCAGTACTAAGGGTGCTTGGTGCTCAGTACTCAGGGTGCTCGGTTCTCAGTACTCAGGGTGCTGGGTGCTCAGTGCTCGGGATGCTGGGTGCTCAGTGCTCAGGGTGCTGGGTGCTCAGTGCTCGGGGTGCTCGGTGCTCAGTACTCGTGGTGCTGGGTGCTCAGTACTCGGGGTGCTTGGTGCTCAGTGCTCAGGGTGTTGGGTGCTCAGTGCTCAGGGTGCTGGGTGCTCAGTGCTGAGGGTGGTGCTGGGTTCTCAGTACTCAGGGTGCTGGGTGCTCAGTGCTCGGGATGCTGGGTGCTCAGTGCTCAGGGTGCTGGGTGCTCAGTGCTCGGGGTGCTCGGTGCTCAGTACTCGGGGTGCTGGGTGCTCAGTACTCGGGGTGCTTGGTGCTCAGTGCTCAGGGTGCTGAGTGCTCAGTGCTCAGGGTGCTGGGTGCTCAGTGCTGAGGGTGGTGCTGGGTGCTCAGTACTCAGGGTGCTGGGTGCTCAGTGCTCAGGGTGCTGGGTGCTCAGTACTAAGTGTGCTGGGTGCTCAGTACTCAGGGTGCTCGGTGCTCAGTACTCAGGGTGCTGCGTGCTCAGTGCTCAGGGTGCTGGGTACTCAGTACTCAGGGTTCTGGGTGCTCCGTACTCATCGTCCTGGGTGACCAGTGCTCAGGGTGCTGGGTGCTCAGTGCTCAGGGTGCTGGGTGCTCAGTACTCAGGGTGCTGGGTGCTCAGTGCTCATGGTGATCGGTGCTCAGTACTCAGGGTGCTGGGTGCTCAGTACTCAGGGTGCTGGGTGCTCAGTGCTCATGGTGATCGGTGCTCAGTACTCAGGGTGCTGGGTGCTCAGTACTCAGGGTGCTGGGTGCTCAGTACTCGGGGTGCTCAGTGCTCAGTACTCAGGGTGCTGGGTGCTCAGTACTCAGGGTGCTGGGTGCTCAGTGCTCGAGGTGCTCGGTGCTCAGTACTCGGGGTGCTGGGTGCTCTGTACTCGGGGTGCTGGGTGCTCAGTGCTCAGGGTGCTGGGTGCTCAGTGCTCGGGGTGCTGGGTGCTCAGTGCTGAGGGTGGTGCTGGGTGCTCAGTACTCAGGGTGCTGGGTGCTCAGTGCTCAGGGTGCTGGGTGCTCAGTACTAAGGGTGCTGGGTGCTCAGTACTCAGGGTGCTCGGTGCTCAGTACTCAGGGTGCTGGGTGCTCAGTGCTCAGGGTGCTGGTTACTCAATAATCAGGGTGCTGGGTGCTCAGTACTCAGGGTGCTGGGTGCTCAGTGCTCAGGGTGCTGGGTGCTCAGTGCTCAGGGTGCTGGGTGCTCAGTACTCAGGGTGCTGGGTGCTCAGTGCTCAGGGTGATCGGTGCTCAGTACTCAGGGTGCTCAGTACTCAGGGTGCTGGGTGCTCAGTGCTCAGGGTGCTGGGTGCTCAGTACTCGGGGTGCTGGGTGCTCTGTACTCAGGGTGCTGGGTGCTCAGTGCTCAGGGTGCTGGGTGCTCAGTGCTCAGGGTGCTGGGTGCTCAGTACTCGGGGTGCTGGGTGCTCTGTACTCAGGGTGCTGGGTGCTCAGTACTCGGGGTGCTGGGTGCTCTGTACTCAGGGTGCTGGGTGCTCAGTGCTCAGGGTCCTGGGTGCTCAGTGCTCAGGGTGATCGGTGCTCAGTACTCAGGGTGCTGGGTGCTCAGTGCTCGGGGTGCTGGGTGCTCAGTACTCAGCGTGCTGGGTGCTCAGTACTCAGGGTGCTGGGTGCTCAGTGCTCAGGGTGCTGGGTGCTCAGTGCTCAGTGTGCTGGGTGCTCAGTGATCGGGGTGCTGGGTGCTCAGTACTCAGGTAGCTCAGTGCTCGGGGAGCTCGGTGCTCAGTACTCAGGGTGCTGGGTGCTCAGTTCTCAGTGCTCGGGGTCGTGGGTGCTCCGTGCTCGGGGTGCTGGGTGCTCAGTGCTCTGGGTGCTTAGTGCTCAGTACTCAGGGTGCTGGGTGCTCAGTACTCATGGTGCTGGGTGCTCATTCTCAGGGTGCTAGGGGCTCAGTACTAAGGGTGCTTGGTGCTCAGTACTCAGGGTGCTCGGTTCTCAGTACTCAGGGTGCTGGGTGCTCAGTGCTCGGGATGCTGGGTGCTCAGTGCTCAGGGTGCTGGGTGCTCAGTGATCGGGGTGCTCGGTGCTCAGTACTCGGGGTGCTGGGTGCTCAGTACTCGGGGTGCTTGGTGCTCAGTGCTCAGGGTGCTGGGTGCTCAGTGCTCAGGGTGCTGGGTGCTCAGTGCTGAGGGTGGTGCTGGGTGCTCAGTACTCAGGGTGCTGGGTGCTCAGTGCTCGGGATGCTGGGTGCTCAGTGCTCAGGGTGCTGGGTGCTCAGTGCTCGGGGTGCTCGGTGCTCAGTACTCGGGGTGCTGGGTGCTCAGTACTCGGGGTGCTTGGTGCTCAGTGCTCAGGGTGCTGTGTGCTCAGTGCTCAGGGTGCTGGGTGCTCAGTGCTGAGGGTGGTGCTGGGTGCTCAGTACTCAGGGTGCTGGGTGCTCAGTGCTCAGGGTGCTGGGTGCTCAGTACTAAGTGTGCTGGGTGCTCAGTACTCAGGGTGCTCGGTGCTCAGTACTCAGGGTGCTGCGTGCTCAGTGCTCAGGGTGCTGGGTACTCAGTACTCAGGGTGCTGGGTGCTCCGTACTCAGGGTGCTGGGTGCCCAGTGCTCAGGGTGCTGGGTGCTCAGTGCTCAGGGTGCTGGGTGCTCAGTACTCAGGGTGCTGGGTGCTCAGTGCTCATGGTGATCGGTACTCAGTACTCAGGGTGCTGGGTGCTCAGTACTCAGGGTGCTGGGTGCTCAGTGCTCGGGGTACTGGGTGCTCAGTACTCGGGGTGCTGGGTGCTCAGTGCTCAGTGTGCTGGGTGCTCAGTGCTCGGGGTGCTGGGTGCTCAGTGCTCAGGGTGCTGGGTGCTCAGTCCTCCGGGTGCTCAGTGCTCAGGGTGCTGGGTGCTCAGTACTCAGGGTGCTGGGTGCTCCGTGCTCGGGGTGCTGGGTGCTCAGTGCTCAGGGTGCTGGGTGCTCAGTGCTCGGGGTGCTGGGTGCTGAATGCTCAGGGTGCTGGGTGCTCAGTGCTCGGGGTGCTCGGTGCTCAGTGCTCAGGGTCCTGGGTGCTCAGTACTCAGGGGTCTCAGTGCTCAGTACTCAGGGTGATCGGTGCTCAGTGCTCAGGGTGCTGGGTGCTCAGTCACCCGGGTGCTCAGTGCTCAGGGTGCTGGGTGCTCAGTGCTCGGTGTGCTCGGTGCTCAGTACTCAGGGTGCTGAGTGCTCAGTACTCAGGGTGCTGGGTGCTCAGTGCTCGGGGTGCTCGGTGCTCAGTACTCAAGGTGCTGGGTGCTCAGTGCTCAGGTTGCTGGGTGCTCAGTCCTCTGGGTGCTCCGTGCTCAGTGATCAGGGTGCTGGGTGCTCAGTACTCAGGGTGCTCGGTGCTCAGTACTCAGGGTTCTCAGTGCTCAGTACTCAGGGTGCTGGGTGCTCAGTTCTCAGGGTGCTGGGTGCTCAGTACTCAGGGTGCTCAGTGCTCAGTACTCGGGGTGCTTGTTGCTCAGTACTCAGGGTGCTCAGTGCTCAGTACTCGGGGTGCTGGGTGCTCAGTGCTCAGGGTGCTCAGTTCTCAGTGCTCGGTGTGCTGGGTGCTCAGTGCTCGGGGCGCTGGGTGCTCAGTGCTCGGGGTGCTGGGTGCTCAGTGCTCTGGGTGCTTAGTGCTCAGTACTCAGGGTGCTGGGTGCTCAGTACTCATGGTGCTGGGTGCTCATTCTCAGGGTGCTGGGTGCTCAGTGCTCGGGTTGCTGGGTGCTCAGTACTCAGGGTGCTGGGGGCTCAGTACTCAGGGTGCTGGGTGCTCAGTACTCAGGGTGCTCGGTTCTCAGTACTCAGGGTGCTGGGTGCTCATTCTCGGGGTGCTGTGTGCTCAGTGCTCGGGGTGCTGGGTGCTCAGTACTCAGGGTGCTGGGGGCTCAGTACTCAGGGTTCTGGGTGCTCAGTACTCAGGGTGATCTGTTCTCAGTTCTCAGGTTTCTTGGTGCTCAGTGCTCGGGGTGCTGGGTGCTCAGTACTGGGGTGCTCAGTGCTCAGTACTCAGGGTGCTGGGTGCTCAGTACTCAGGGTGCTGGGTGCTCAGATCTCAGGGTGCTGGGTGCTCAATACTCTGGGTGTTGGGTGCTCAGTACTCAGGGTGCTCAGTGCTCAGTACTCGGGGTGCTGGGTGCTCAGTGCTCAGTGTGCTCAGTGCTCAGTGCTCAGGGTGCTGGGTGCTCAGTGCTCGGGGCACTGGGTGCTCAGTGCTCGGGGTGCTGGGTGCTCAGTACTCAGGGTGCTGTGTGCTCAGTGCTCAGTACTCAGCGTGCTGGGTGCTCAGTGCTCGGTGTGCTGGGTGCTCAGTGCTCAGGGTGATCGGTGCTCAGTTATCAGGGTGCTGGGTGCTCAGTCCTCCGGGTGCTCAGTCCTCAGGGTGCTGGGTGCTCAGTGCTCGGGGTGCTCGGTGCTCAGTACTCAATGTGCTGAGTGCTCAGTACTCAGGGTGCTGGGTGCTCAGTACTCAGGGTGCTGGGTGCTCAGTACTCAGGGTGCTGGGTGCTCAGGGTGCTGGGTGCTCAGTGCTCAGGGTGCTGGGTGCTCAGTGCTCAGGGTGCTGGGTGCTCAGTACTCAGTGTGCTGGGTGCTCAGTGCTCAGGGTGCTCTGTGCTCAGTACTCAGGGTGCTGGGTGCTCAGTGCTCGGGGTGCTGCGTGCTCAGTGCTCAGGGTGCTGGGTGCTCAGTGCTCAGGGTGCTAGGTGCTCAGTACTCAGGGTGCTGGGTGCTCAGTGCTCGGGGTGCTCGATGCTCAGTACTCAAGGTGCTGGGTGCTCAGTGCTCAGGGTGCTGGGTGCTCAGTCCTCGGGGTGCTCCGTGCTCAGTGATCAGGGTGCTGGGTGCTCAGTACTCAGGGTGCTCGGTGCTCAGTACTCAGGGTTCTCAGTGCTCAGTACTCAGGGTGCTGGGTGCTCAGTTCTCAGGGTGCTGGGTGCTCAGTACTCAGGGTGCTCAGTGCTCAGTACTCGGGGTGCTGGGTGCTCAGTGCTCAGGGTGCTCAGTTCTCAGTGCTCGGGGTGCTGGGTGCTCAGTGCTCGGGGCGCTGGGTGCTCTGTGCTCGGGGTGCTGGGTGCTCAGTGCTCTGGGTGCTTAGTGCTCAGTACTCAGGGTGCTGGGTGCTCAGTACTCATGGTGCTGGGTGCTCATTCTCAGGGTGCTGGGTGCTCAGTGCTCGGGTTGCTGGGTGCTCAGTACTCAGGGTGCTGGGGGCTCAGTACTCAGGGTGCTGGGTGCTCAGTAGTCAGGGTGCTCGGTTCTCAGTACTCAGGGTGCTGGGTGCTCATTCTCGGGGTGCTGGGTGCTCAGTGATCGGGGTGCTGGGTGCTCAGTACTCAGGGTGCTGGGGTCTCAGTACTCAGGGTTCTGGGTGCTCAGTACTCAGGGTGATCTGTTCTCAGTACTCAGGTTGCTGGGTGCTCAGTGATCGGGGTGCTGGGTGCTCAGTACTCGGGGTGCTCAGTGCTCAGTACTCAGGGTGCTGGGTGCTCAGTACTCAGGTTGCTGGGTGCTCAGTGCTCGGGGTGCTCGGTGCTCAGTACTCAGGGTGCTGGGTGCTCAGTACTCGGGGTGCTGGGTGCTCAGTGCTCAGGGTGCTGGGTGCTCAGTGCTCGGGGTGCTGGGTGCTCAGTGCTGAGGGTGGTGCTGGGTGCTCAGTACTCATGGTGCTGGGTGCTCAGTGCTCAGGGTGCTGGGTGCTCAGTACTAAGGGTGGTGGGTGCTCAGTACTCAGGGTGCTCGGTGCTCAGTACTCAGGGTGCTGGGTGCTCAGAGCTCAGGGTGCTGGGTACTCAGTACTCAGGGTGCTGGGAGCTCAGTACTCAGGGTGCTGGGTGCTCAGTGCTCAGGGTGCTGGGTGCTCAGTGCTCAGGGTGCTGGGTGCTCAGTACTCAGGGTGCTGGGTGCTCAGTGCTCAGGGTGATCGGTGCTCACTACTCAGGGTGCTCAGTACTCAGGGTGCTGTGTTCTCAGTGCTCGGGGTGCTGGGTGCTCAGTACTCAGCGTGCTGGGTGCTCAGTACTCAGGGTGCTGGGTGCTCAGTGCTCAGGGTGCTGGGTGCTCAGTGCTCAGGGTGCTGGGTGCTCAGTGATCGGGGTGCTGAGTGCTCAGTACTCAGGGTGCTCTGTGCTCGGGGAGCTCGGTGCTCAGTACTCAGGGTGCTGGGTGCTCAGTTCTCAGTGCTCGGGGTCCTGGGTGATCCGTGCTCGGGGTGCTGGGTGCTCAGTGCTCTGGGTGCTTAGTGCTCAGTACTCAGGGTGCTGGGTGCTCAGTACTCATGGTGCTGGGTGCTCATTCTCAGGGTGCTAGGGGCTCAGTACTCAGGGTGCTTGGTGCTCAGTACTCAGGGTGCTCGGTTCTCAGTACTCAGGGTGCTGGGTGCTCAGTGCTCGGGGTGCTGGGTGCTCAGTGCTCAGGGTGCTGGGTGCTCAGTACTCAGGGTGCTGGGTGCTCAGTACTCAGGGTGCTCGGTGCTCAGTACTCAGGGTGCTGGGTGCTCAGTGCTCAGGGTGCTGGGTACTCAGTACTCAGGGTGCTGGGTGCTCAGTACTCAGGGTGCTGGGTGCTCAGTGCTCAGGGTGCTGGGTGCTCAGTGCTCAGGGTGCTGGGTGCTCAGTACTCAGGGTGCTGGGTGCTCAGTGCTCAGGGTGATCGGTGCTCAGTACTCAGGGTGCTCAGTACTCAGGGTGCTGGGTGCTCAGTGCTCAGGGTGCTGGGTGCTCAGTACTCAGGGTGCTGGGTGCTCAGTGCTCGGGGTGCTGGGTGCTCAGTGCTCAGGGTGATCGGTGCTCAGTACTCAGGGTGCTGGGTGCTCAGTGCTCAGAGTGCTGGGTGCTCAGTCCTCAGGGTGCTCAGTGCTCAGGGTGCTGGGTGCTCTGTGCTCGGTGTGCGCGGTGCTCTGTACTCAGGGTGCTGAGTGCTCAGTACTCAGGGTGTTGGGTGCTCAGTACTCATGGTGCTGGGTGCTCAGTACTCAGGGGGCTGGGTGCTCAGTGCTCAGTGTGCTGGGTGCTCAGTGCTCAGGGCGCTGGGTGCTCAGTGCTCGGGGTGCTGTGTGCTCAGTGCTCGGGGTGCTGGGTGGTCAGTGCTCAGTGCTCAAGGTGCTGGGTGCTCAGTGCTCAGTGCTCAGGGTGCTGGGTGCTCAGTACTCAAGGTGCTGGGTGCTCAGTACTCAGGGTGCTGGGTGCTCAGTTCTCAGGGTGCTGGGTGCTCAGTACTCTGGGTGCTGGGTGCTCAGTACTCAGGGTGCTCAGTGCTCAGTACTCGGGGTGCTCTGTGCTCAGTGCTCAGTGTGCTCCGTGCTCAGTGCTCAGGGTGCTGGGTGCTCAGTGCTCGGGGCGCTGGGTGCTCAGTCCTCGGGGTGCTGTGTGCTCAGTAATCAGGGTGCTGTGTGCTCAGTGCTCAGTACTCAGCGTGCTGGGTGCTCAGTGCTCAGAGTGTTGGGTGCTCAGTACTCAGGGTGCTGGGTGCTCAGTGTTCAGTGCTCAGGGTGCTCAGTGCTCAGGGTGCTCAGTGCTCAGGGTGCTGGGTGCTCAGGGTGCTGGGTGCTCAGTCCTCGGGGTGCTGGGTGCTCAGTGCTCAGTGCTCAGGGTGCTGGGTGCTCAGTGCTCAGTGCTCAGGGTGCTGGGTGTTCAGTACTCAGGGTGCTCGGTGCTCAGTGCTCAGGGTGCTAGGTGCTCAGTACTCAGGGTGCTGGGTGCTCAGTGCTCGGGGTGCTGGGTGCTCAGTGCTCAGGGTGATCAGTGCTCAGTACTCAGGGTGCTGGGTGCTCAGTGCTCAGGGTGCTGGGTGCTCAGTCCCCAGGGTGCTCAGTACTCAGGGTGCTCGGTGCTCAGTGCTCAGTACTCAGGGTGCTCAGTACTCAGGGTGCTGGTTGCTCAGTGCTCGGGGTGCTGGGTGCTCAGTACTCAGGGTGCTGGGTGCTCAGTACTCGGGGTGCTGGGTGCTCAGTACTCAGGGTGCTGGGTGCTCATTCTCAGGGTGCTAGGGGCTCAGTACTCAGGGTGCTTGGTGCTCAGTACTCAGGGTGCTCGGTTCTCAGTACTCAGGGTGCTGGGTGCTCAGTGCTCGGGGTGCTGGGTGCTCAGTGCTCAGGGTGCTGGGTGCTCAGTACTCAGGGTGCTGGGTGCTCAGTACTCAGGGTGCTCGGTGCTCAGTACTCAGGGTGCTGGGTGCTCAGTGCTCAGGGTGCTGGGTACTCAGTACTCAGGGTGCTGGGTGCTCAGTACTCAGGGTGCTGGGTGCTCAGTGCTCAGGGTGCTGGGTGCTCAGTGCTCAGGGTGCTGGGTGCTCAGTACTCAGGGTGCTGGGTGCTCAGTGCTCAGGGTGATCGGTGCTCAGTACTCAGGGTGCTCAGTACTCAGGGTGCTGGGTGCTCAGTGCTCAGGGTGCTGGGTGCTCAGTACTCAGGGTGCTGGGTGCTCAGTGCTCGGGGTGCTGGGTGCTCAGAGCTCAGGGTGATCGGTGCTCAGTACTCAGGGTGCTGGGTGCTCAGTGCTCAGAGTGCTGGGTGCTCAGTCCTCAGGGTGCTCAGTGCTCAGGGTGCTGGGTGCTCTGTGCTCGGTGTGCGCGGTGCTCTGTACTCAGGGTGCTGAGTGCTCAGTACTCAGGGTGTTGGGTGCTCAGTACTCATGGTGCTGGGTGCTCAGTACTCAGGGGGCTGGGTGCTCAGTGCTCAGTGTGCTGGGTGCTCAGTGCTCAGGGCGCTGGGTGCTCAGTGCTCTGGGTGCTGGGTGCTCAGTGCTCGGGGTGCTGGGTGGTCAGTGCTCAGTGCTCAAGGTGCTGGGTGCTCAGTGCTCAGTGCTCAGGGTGCTATGTGCTCAGTACTCAAGGTGCTGGGTGCTCAGTACTCAGGGTGCTGGGTGCTCAGTTCTCAGGGTGCTCAGTGCTCAGTACTCGGGGTGCTGGGTGCTCAGTGCTCAGTGTGCTCCGTGCTCAGTGCTCAGGGTGCTGGGTGCTCAGTGCTCGGGGCGCTGGGTGCTCAGTCCTCGGGGTGCTGTGTGCTCAGTAATCAGGGTGCTGTGTGCTCAGTGCTCAGTACTCAGCGTGCTGGGTGCTCAGTGCTCAGAGTGTTGGGTGCTCAGTACTCAGGGTGCTGGGTGCTCAGTGTTCAGTGCTCAGGGTGCTCAGTGCTCAGGGTGCTCAGTGCTCAGGGTGCTGGGTGCTCAGGGTGCTGGGTGCTCAGTCCTCGGGGTGCTGGGTGCTCAGTGCTCAGTGCTCAGGGTGCTGGGTGCTCAGTGCTCAGTGCTCAGGGTGCTGGGTGTTCAGTACTCAGGGTGCTCGGTGCTCAGTGCTCAGGGTGCTAGGTGCTCAGTACTCAGGGTGCTGGGTGCTCAGTGCTCGGGGTGCTGGGTGCTCAGTGCTCAGGGTGATCAGTGCTCAGTACTCAGGGTGCTGGGTGCTCAGTGCTCAGGGTGCTGGGTGCTCAGTCCTCAGGGTGCTCAGTACTCAGGGTGCTGGTTGCTCAGTGCTCGGGGTGCTGGGTGCTCAGTACTCAGGGTGCTGGGTGCTCAGTACTCGGGGTGCTGGGTGCTCAGTACTCAGGGTGCTGGGTGCTCAGTGCTCGGTGTGCTGGGTGCTCAGTGCTCAGGGTGATCGGTGCTCAGTGCTCAGGGTGCTGGGTGCTCAGTCCCCCGGGTGCTCAGTGCTCAGGGTGCTGGGTGCCCAGTGCTCGGTGTGCTCGGTGCTCAGTACTCAGGGTGCTGAGTGCTCAGTACTCAGGGTGCTGGGTGCTCAGTGCTCGGGGTGCTCGGTGCTCAGTACTCAAGGTGCTGGGTGCTCAGTGCTCAGGGTGCTGGGTGCTCAGTCCTCTGGGTGCTCCGTGCTCAGTGATCAGGGTGCTGGGTGCTCAGTACTCAGGGTGCTCGGTGCTCAGTACTCAGGGTTCTCAGTGCTCAGTACTCAGGGTGCTGGGTGCTCAGTTCTCAGGGTGCTGGGTGCTCAGTACTCAGGGTGCTCAGTGCTCAGTACTCGGGGTGCTTGTTGCTCAGTACTCAGGGTGCTCAGTGCTCAGTACTCGGGGTGCTGGGTGCTCAGTGCTCAGGGTGCTCAGTTCTCAGTGCTCGGGGTGCTGGGTGCTCAGTGCTCGGGGCGCTGGGTGCTCAGTGCTCGGGGTGCTGGGTGCTCAGTGCTCTGGGTGCTTAGTGCTCAGTACTCAGGGTGCTGGGTGCTCAGTACTCATGGTGCTGGGTGCTCATTCTCAGGGTGCTGGGTGCTCAGTGCTCGGGTTGCTGGGTGCTCAGTACTCAGGGTGCTGGGGGCTCAGTACTCAGGGTGCTGGGTGCTCAGTACTAAGGGTGCTCGGTTCTCAGTACTCAGGGTGCTGGGTGCTCATTCTCGGGGTGCTGGGTGCTCAGTGCTCGGGGTGCTGGGTGCTCAGTACTCAGGGTGCTGGGGGCTCAGTACTCAGGGTTCTGGGTGCTCAGTACTCAGGGTGATCTGTTCTCAGTACTCAGGTTTCTTGGTGCTCAGTGCTCGGGGTGCTGGGTGCTCAGTACTGGGGTGCTCAGTGCTCACTACTCAGGGTGCTGGGTGCTCAGTACTCAGGGTGCTGGGTGCTCAGATCTCAGGGTGCTGGGTGCTCAATACTCTGGGTGTTGGGTGCTCAGTACTCAGGGTGCTCAGTGCTCAGTACTCGGGGTGCTGGGTGCTCAGTGCTCAGTGTGCTCAGTGCTCAGTGCTCAGGGTGCTGGGTGCTCAGTGCTCGGGGCACTGGGTGCTCAGTGCTCGGGGTGCTGGGTGCTCAGTACTCAGGGTGCTGTGTGCTCAGTGCTCAGTACTCAGCGTGCTGGGTGCTCAGTGCTCGGTGTGCTGGGTGCTCAGTGCTCAGGGTGATCGGTGCTCAGTTATCAGGGTGCTGGGTGCTCAGTCCTCCGGGTGCTCAGTCCTCAGGGTGCTGGGTGCTCAGTGCTCGGGGTGCTCGGTGCTCAGTACTCAGGGTGCTGGGTGCTCAGGGTGCTGGGTGCTCAGTGCTCAGGGTGCTGGGTGCTCAGTGCTCAGGGTGCTGGGTGCTCAGGGCTGTGGTGCTGGGTGCTCAGTGCTCAGTGCTCAGGGTGCTGGGTGCTCAGTGCTCAGGGTGCTAGGTGCTCAGTACTCAGGGTGCTGGGTGCTCAGTGCTCGGGGTGCTCGGTGCTCAGTACTCAAGGTGGTGGGTGCTCAGTGCTCAGGGTGCTGGGTGCTCAGTCCTCGGGGTGCTCCGTGCTCAGTGATCAGGGTGCTGGGTGCTCAGTACTCAGGGTGCTCGGTGCTCAGTACTCAGGGTTCTCAGTGCTCAGTAGTCAGGGTGCTGGGTGCTCAGTTCTCAGGGTGCTGGGTGCTCAGTACTCAGGGTGCTCAGTGCTCAGTACTCGGGGTGCTGGGTGCTCAGTGCTCAGGGTGCTCAGTTCTCAGTGCTCGGGGTGCTGGGTGCTCAGTGCTCGGGGCGCTGGGTGCTCAGTGCTCGGGGTGCTGGGTGCTCAGTGCTCTGGGTGCTTAGTGCTCAGTACTCAGGGGGCTGGGTGCTCAGTGCTCAGTGTGCTGGGTGCTCAGTGCTCAGGGCGCTGGGTGCTCAGTGCTCGGGGTGCTGGGTGCTCAGTGCTCGGGGTGCTGGGTGGTCAGTGCTCAGTGCTCAAGGTGCTGGGTGCTCAGTGTTCAGTGCTCAGGGTGCTGGGTGCTCAGTACTCAAGGTGCTGGGTGCTCAGTACTCAGGGTGCTGGGTGCTCAGTTCTCAGGGTGCTGGGTGCTCAGTACTCTGGGTGCTGGGTGCTCAGTACTCAGGGTGCTCAGTGCTCAGTACTCGGGGTGCTGGGTGCTCAGTGCTCAGTGTGCTCCGTGCTCAGTGCTCAGGGTGCTGGGTGCTCAGTGCTCGGGGCGCTGGGTGCTCAGTCCTCGGGGTGCTGTGTGCTCAGTAATCAGGGTGCTGTGTGCTCAGTGCTCAGTACTCAGCGTGCTGGGTGCTCAGTGCTCAGAGTGTTGGGTTCTCAGTACTCAGGGTGCTGGGTGCTCAGTGTTCAGTGCTCAGGGTGCTCAGTGCTCAGGGTGCTCAGTGCTCAGGGTGCTGGGTGCTCAGGGTGCTGGGTGCTCAGTCCTCGGGGTGCTGGGTGCTCAGTGCTCAGTGCTCAGGGTGCTGGGTGCTCAGTGCTCAGTGCTCAGGGTGCTGGGTGTTCAGTACTCAGGGTGCTCGGTGCTCAGTGCTCAGGGTGCTAGGTGCTCAGTGCTCGGGGTGCTGGGTGCTCAGTGCTCAGGGTGCTGGGTGCTCAGTACTCAGGGTGCTGGGTGCTCAGTACTCGGGGTGCTGGGTGCTCAGTCCTCAGGGTGCTCAGTACTCAGGGTGCTCGGTGCTCAGTGCTCAGTACTCAGGGTGCTCAGTACTCAGGGTGCTGGTTGCTCAGTGCTCGGGGTGCTGGGTGCTCAGTACTCAGGGTGCTGGGTGCTCAGTACTCGGGGTGCTGGGTGCTCAGTACTCAGGGTGCTGGGTGCTCATTCTCAGGGTGCTAGGGGCTCAGTACTCAGGGTGCTTGGTGCTCAGTACTCAGGGTGCTCGGTTCTCAGTACTCAGGGTGCTGGGTGCTCAGTGCTCGGGGTGCTGGGTGCTCAGTGCTCAGGGTGCTGGGTGCTCAGTACTCAGGGTGCTGGGTGCTCAGTACTCAGGGTGCTGGGTGCTCAGTGCTCAGGGTGCTGGGTGCTTAGTGCTCAAGGTGCTGGGTGCTCAGTACTCAGGGTGCTGGGTGCTCAGTGCTCAGGGTGCTGGGTGCTCAGTACTCAGGGTGCTGGGTGCTCAGTGCTCGGGGTGCTGGGTGCTCAGTACTCAGGGTGCTGGGTGCTCAGTGCTCAGGGTGCTGGGTGCTCAGTACTCAGGGTGCTGGGTGCTCAGTGCTCAGGGTGCTGGGTGCTCAGTACTCAGGGTGCTGGGTGCTCAGTGCTCGGGGTGCTGGGTGCTCAGAGCTCAGGGTGATCGGTGCTCAGTACTCAGGGTGCTGGGTGCTCAGTGCTCAGAGTGCTGGGTGCTCAGTCCTCAGGGTGCTCAGTGCTCAGAGTGCTGGGTGCTCTGTGCTCGGTGTGCGCGGTGCTCTGTACTCAGGGTGCTGAGTGCTCAGTACTCAGGGTGTTGGGTGCTCAGTACTCATGGTGCTGGGTGCTCAGTACTCAGGGGGCTGGGTGCTCAGTGCTCAGTGTGCTGGGTGCTCAGTGCTCAGGGCGCTGGGTGCTCAGTGCTCGGGGTGCTGGGTGCTCAGTGCTCGGGGTGCTGGGTGGTCAGTGCTCAGTGCTCAAGGTGCTGGGTGCTCAGTGCTCAGTGCTCAGGGTGCTGGGTGCTCAGTACTCAAGGTGCTGGGTGCTCAGTACTCAGGGTGCTGGGTGCTCAGTTCTCAGGGTGCTGGGTGCTCAGTACTCTGGGTGCTGGGTGCTCAGTACTCAGGGTGCTCAGTGCTCAGTACTCGGGGTGCTGGGTGCTCAGTGCTCAGTGTGCTCCGTGCTCAATGCTCAGGGTGCTGGGTGCTCAGTGCTCGGGGCGCTGGGTGCTCAGTCCTCGGGGTGCTGTGTGCTCAGTAATCAGGGTGCTGTGTGCTCAGTGCTCAGTACTCAGCGTGCTGGGTGCTCAGTGCTCAGAGTGTTGGGTGCTCAGTACTCAGGGTGCTGGGTGCTCAGTGTTCAGTGCTCAGGGTGCTCAGTGCTCAGGGTGCTCAGTGCTCAGGGTGCTGGGTGCTCAGGGTGCTGGGTGCTCAGTCCTCGGGGTGCTGGGTGCTCAGTGCTCAGTGCTCAGGGTGCTGGGTGCTCAGTGCTCAGTGCTCAGGGTGCTGGGTGTTCAGTACTCAGGGTGCTCGGTGCTCAGTGCTCAGGGTGCTAGGTGCTCAGTACTCAGGGTGCTGGGTGCTCAGTGCTCGGGGTGCTGGGTGCTCAGTGCTCAGGGTGATCAGTGCTCAGTACTCAGGGTGCTGGGTGCTCAGTGCTCAGGGTGCTGGGTGCTCAGTCCTCAGGGTGCTCAGTACTCAGGGTGCTCGGTGCTCAGTGCTCAGTACTCAGGGTGCTCAGTACTCAGGGTGCTGGTTGCTCAGTGCTCGGGGTGCTGGGTGCTCAGTACTCAGGGTGCTGGGTGCTCAGTACTCGGGTTGCTGGGTGCTCAGTACTCAGGGTGCTGGGTGCTCAGTGCTCGGTGTGCTGGGTGCTCAGTGCTCAGGGTGATCGGTGCTCAGTGCTCAGGGTGCTGGGTGCTCAGTCCCCCGGGTGCTCAGTGCTCAGGGTGCTGGGTGCTCAGTGCTCGGTGTGCTCGGTGCTCAGTACTCAGGGTGCTGAGTGCTCAGTACTCAGGGTGCTGGGTGCTCAGTGCTCGGGGTGCTCGGTGCTCAGTACTCAAGGTGCTGGGTGCTCAGTGCTCAGGGTGCTGGGTGCTCAGTCCTCTGGGTGCTCCGTGCTCAGTGATCAGGGTGCTGGGTGCTCAGTACTCAGGGTGCTCGGTGCTCAGTACTCAGGGTTCTCAGTGCTCAGTACTCAGGGTGCTGGGTGCTCAGTTCTCAGGGTGCTGGGTGCTCAGTACTCAGGGTGCTCAGTGCTCAGTACTCGGGGTGCTTGTTGCTCAATACTCAGGGTGCTCAGTGCTCAGTACTCGGGGTGCTGGGTGCTCAGTGCTCAGGGTGCTCAGTTCTCAGTGCTCGGGGTGCTGGGTGCTCAGTGCTCGGGGCGCTGGGTGCTCAGTGCTCGGGGTGCTGGGTGCTCAGTGCTCTGGGTGCTTAGTGCTCAGTACTCAGGGTGCTGGGTGCTCAGTACTCATGGTGCTGGGTGCTCATTCTCAGGGTGCTGGGTGCTCAGTGCTCGGGTTGCTGGGTGCTCAGTACTCAGGGTGCTGGGGGCTCAGTACTCAGGGTGCTGGGTGCTCAGTACTCAGGGTGCTCGGTTCTCAGTACTCAGGGTGCTGGGTGCTCATTCTCGGGGTGCTGGGTGCTCAGTGCTCAGGGTGCTGGGTGCTCAGTGCTCGGTGTGCTCGGTGCTCAGTACTCAGGGTGCTGAGTGCTCAGTACTCAGGGTGCTGGGTGCTCAGTGCTCGGGGTGCTCGGTGCTCAGTACTCAAGGTGCTGGGTGCTCAGTGCTCAGGGTGCTGGGTGCTCAGTCCTCGGGGTGCTCCGTGCTCAGTGATCAGGGTGCTGGGTGCTCAGTACTCAGGGTGCTCGGTGCTCAGTACTCAGGGTTCTCAGTGCTCAGTACTCAGGGTGCTGGGTGCTCAGTACTCAGGGTGCTCAGTGCTCAGTACTCGGGGTGCTTGTTGCTCAGTACTCAGGGTGCTCAGTGCTCAGTACTAGGGGTGCTGGGTGCTCAGTGCTCAGGGTGCTCAGTTCTCAGTGCTCGGGGTTCTGGGTGCTCAGTGCTCGGGGCGCTGGGTGCTCAGTGCTCGGGGTGCTGGGTGCTCAGTGCTCTGGGTGCTGGGTGCTCAGTGCTCGGGTTGCTGGGTGCTCAGTACTCAGGGTGCTGGGGGCTCAGTACTCAGGGTGCTGGGTGCTCAGTACTCAGGGTGCTCGGTTCTCAGTACTCAGGGTGCTGGGTGCTCATTCTCGGGGTGCTGGGTGCTCAGTGCTCGGGGTGCTGGGTGCTCAGTACTCAGGGTGCTGGGGGCTCAGTACTCAGGGTTCTGGGTGCTCAGTACTCAGGGTGATCTGTTCTCAGTACTCAGGTTTCTTGGTGCTCAGTGCTCGGGGTGCTGGGTGCTCAGTACTGGGGTGCTCAGTGCTCAGTACTCAGGGTGCTGGGTGCTCATTACTCAGGGTGCTGGGTGCTCAGATCTCAGGGTGCTGGGTGCTCAATACTCTGGGTGTTGCGTGCTCAGTACTCAGGGTGCTCAGTGCTCAGTACTCGGGGTGCTGGGTGCTCAGTGCTCAGTGTGCTCAGTGCTCAGTGCTCAGGGTGCTGGGTGCTCAGTGCTCGGGGCACTGGGTGCTCAGTGCTCAGGGTGCTGGGTGCTCAGTACTCAGGGTGCTGTGTGCTCAGTGCTCAGTACTCAGCGTGCTGAGTGCTCAGTGCTCAGAGTGTTGGGTGCTCAGTACTCAGGGTGCTGGGTGCTCAGTGCTCAGTGCTCAGGGTGCTCAGTGCTCAGGGTGCTGGGTGCTCAGGGTGCTGGGTGCTCAGCGCTCGGGGTGCTGGGTGCTCAGTGCTCAGTGCTCAGGGTGCTGGGTGCTCAGTGCTCAGTGCTCAGGGTGCTGGGTGTTCAGTACTCAGGGTGCTCGGTGCTCAGTGCTCAGGGTGCTAGGTTCTCAGTACTCAGGGTGCTGGGTGCTCAGTGCTCGGGGTGCTGGGTGCTCAGTGCTCAGGGTGATCAGTGCTCAGTACTCAGGGTGCTGGGTGCTCAGTGCTCAGGGTGCTGGGTGCTCAGTCCTCAGGGTGGTCAGTGCTCAGTACTCGGTGTGCTGGGTGCTCAGTGCTCAGGGTGCTGGGTGCTCAGTACTAAGGGTGCTGGGTGCTCAGTGCTCAGGGTGCTGGGTGCTCAGTGCTCAGGGTGCTGGGTGCTCAGTACTAAGGGTGCTGGGTGCACAGTCCTCAGGGTGCTGGGTGCTCAGTGCTCGGGGTGCTCGGTGCTCAGTACTCAGGGTGCTGAGTGCTCAGTACTCAGGGTGCTAGGTGCTCAGTACTCAGGGTGCTGGGTGCTCAGTACTCAGGGTGCTGGGTGCTCAGGGTGCTGGTTGCTCAGTGCTCAGGGTGCTGGGTGCTCAGTGCTCAGGGTGCTGGGTGCTCAGGGCTGTGGTGCTGGGTGCTCAGTGCTCAGTGCTCAGGGTGCTGGGTGCTCAGTGCTCAGTGCTCAGGGTGCTGGTTGCTCAGTACTCAGGGTGCTGGGTGCTCAGTACTCAGTGTGCTGGGTGCTCAGTGCTCAGGGTGCTCTGTGCTCAGTACTCAGGGTGCTGGGTGCTCAGTGCTCGGGGTGCTGCGTGCTCAGTGCTCAGGGTGCTGGGTGCTCAGTGCTCAGGGTGCTAGGTGCTCAGTACTCAGGGTGCTGGGTGCTCAGTGCTCGGGGTGCTCGGTGCTCAGTACTCAAGGTGCTGGGTGCTCAGTGCTCAGGGTGCTGGGTGCTCAGTCCTCGGGGTGCTCCGTGCTCAGTGATCAGGGTGCTGGGTGCTCAGTACTCAGGGTGCTCGGTGCTCAGTACTCAGGGTTCTCAGTGCTCAGTACTCAGGGTGCTGGGTGCTCAGTTCTCAGGGTGCTGGGTGCTCAGTACTCAGGGTGCTCAGTGCTCAGTACTCGGGGTGCTTGTTGCTCAGTACTCAGGGTGCTCAGTGCTCAGTACTCGGGGTGCTGGGTGCTCAGTGCTCAGGGTGCTCAGTTCTCAGTGCTCGGGGTGCTGGGTGCTCAGTGCTCGGGGCGCTGGGTGCTCAGTGCTCGGGGTGCTGGGTGCTCAGTGCTCTGGGTGCTTAGTGCTCAGTATTCAGGGTGCTGGGTGCTCAGTACTCATGGTGCTGGGTGCTCATTCTCAGGGTGCTGGGTGCTCAGTGCTCGGGTTGCTGGGTGCTCAGTACTCAGGGTGCTGGGTGCTCAGTACTCAGGGTGCTCGGTTCTCAGTACTCAGGGTGCTGGGTGCTCATTCTCGGGGTGCTGGGTGTTCAGTGATCGGGGTGCTGGGTGCTCAGTACTCAGGGTGCTGGGGGCTCAGTACTCAGGGTTCTGGGTGCTCAGTACTCAGGGTGATCTGTTCTCAGTACTCAGGTTGCTGGGTGCTCAGTGCTCGGGGTGCTGGGTGCTCAGTACTCGGTTTGCTCAGTGCTCAGTACTCAGGGTGCTGGGTGCTCAGTACTCAGGTTGCTGGGTGCTCAGTGCTCGGGGTGCTCGGTGCTCAGTACTCGGGGTGCTGGGTGCTCACTACTCGGGGTGCTGGGTGCTCAGTGCTCAGGGTGCTGGGTGCTCAGTGCTCGGGGTGCTGGGTGCTCAGTGCTGAGGGTGGTGCTGGGTGCTCAGTACTCAGGGTGCTGGGTGCTCAGTGCTCAGGGTGCTGGGTGCTCAGTACTAAGGGTGCTGGGTGCTCAGTGCTCAGGGTGCTGGGTGCTGAGTGCTCAGGGTTCTGGGTGCTCATTACTCAGGGTGCTGGGTGCTCAGTGCTCAGGGTGATCGGTGCTCACTTCTCAGGGTGCTCAGTACTCAGGGTGCTGGGTTCTCAGTGCTCGGGGTGCTGGGTGCTCAGTACTCGGGGTGCTGGGTGCTCTGTACTCAGGGTGCTGGGTGCTCAGTGCTCGGGGACCTGGGTGCTCAGTCCTCTGGGTGCTCAGTGCTCAGGGTGCTGGGTGCTCAGTGCTCGGGGTGCTCGGTGCTCAGTACTCAGGGTGCTGGGTGCTCACTGCTCAGGGTGCTGGGTGCTCAGTCCTCTGGGTGCTCAGTGCTCAGGGTGCTGGGTGCTCAGTGCTCGGGGTGCTCGGTGCTCAGTACTCAGGGAGCTGGGTGCTCAGTACTCATGGTGCTGGGTGCTCATTACTCAGGGGGCTGGGTGCTCAGTGCTCAGGGTGCTGGGTGCTCAGTGCTCAGGGTGCTGGGTGCTCAGTGCTCGGGGTGCTGGGTGCTCAGTGCTCGGGGTGCTGGGTGCTCAGTGCTCAGTGCTCAGGGTGTTGCGTGCTCAGTGCTCAGTGTTCAGGGTGCTGGGTGGTCAGTACTCAGGGTGCTGGGTGCTCAGTGCTCAGGGTGCTGGGTGCTCAGTACTCTGGGTGTTGGGTGCTCAGTACTCAGGGTGCTGGGTGCTCAGTGCTCGGGGTGCTGGGTGCTCTGTGCTCGGGTTGTTGGGTGCTCAGTGCTCAGGGTGCTGGGTGCTCAGTATTCAGGGTGCTGGGTGCTCAGTGCTCGGGGTGCTCCGTGCTCAGTACTCAAGGTGCTGGGTGCTCAGTGCTCAGGGTGCTCAGTTCTCAGGGCTCGGGGTGCTGGGTGCTCAGTGCTCGGGGCGCTGGGTGCTCAGTGCTCGGGGTGCTGGGTGCTCAGTGCTCTGGGTGCTTAGTGCTCAGTACTCAGGGTGCTGGGTGCTCAGTACTCATGGTGCTGGGTGCTCATTCTCAGGGTGCTGGGTGCTCAGTGCTCGGGTTGCTGGGTGCTCAGTACTCAGGGTGCTGGGGGCTCAGTACTCAGGGTGCTGGGTGCTCAGTACTCAGGGTGCTCGGTTCTCAGTACTCAGGGTGCTGGGTGCTCATTCTCGGGGTGCTGGGTGCTCAGTGATCGGGGTGCTGGGTGCTCAGTACTCAGGGTGCTGGGGGCTCAGTACTCAGGGTTCTGGGTGCTCAGTACTCAGGGTGATCTGTTCTCAGTACTCAGGTTGCTGGGTGCTCAGTGCTCGGGTGCTGGGTGCTCAGTACTCGGGGTGCTCAGTGCTCAGTACTCAGGGTGCTGGGTGCTCAGTACTCAGGTTGCTGGGTGCTCAGTGCTCGGGGTGCTCGGTGCTCAGTACTCGGGGTGCTGGGTGCTCAGTACTCGGGGTGCTGGGTGCTCAGTGCTCAGGGTGCTGGGTGCTCAGTACTAAGGGTGCTGGGTGCTCAGTACTCAGGGTGCTCGGTGCTCAGTACTCAGGGTGCAGGGTGCTCAGAGCTCAGGGTGCTGGGTACTCAGTTCTCAGGGTGCTGGGTGCTCAGTGCTCAGGGTGCTGGGTGCTCAGTGCTCAGGGTGCTGGGTGCTCAGTACTCAGGGTGCTGGGTGCTCAGTGCTCAGGGTGATCGGTGCTCAGTACTCAGGGTGCTCAGTACTCAGGGTGCTGGGTGCTCAGTGCTCGGGGTGCTGGGTGCTCAGTACTCGGGGTGCTGGGTGCTCTGTACTCAGGGTGCTGGGTGCTCAGTGCTCGGGGTCCTGGGTGCTCAGTGTTCAGGGTGATCGGTGCTCAGTACTCAGCGTGCTGGGTGCTCACTGCTCAGGGTGCTGGGTGCTCAGTACTCGGGGTGCTCAGTGCTCAGTACTCAGGTTGCTGGGTGCTCAGTACTCAGGGTGCTGGGTGCTCAGTGCTCGGGGTGCTCGGTGCACAGTACTCGGGGTGCTGGGTGCTCAGTACTCGGGGTGCTGGGTGCTCAGTGCTCAGGGTGCTGGGTGCTCAGTGCTCGGGGTGCTGGGTGCTCAGTGCTGAGGGTGGTGCTGGGTGCTCAGTACTCAGGGTGCTGGGTGCTCAGTGCTCAGGGTGCTGGGTGCTCAGTGCTCGGGGTCCTGGGTGCTCAGTGCTCAGGGTGATCGGTGCTCAGTACTCAGGGTGCTGGGTGCTCAGTACTCAGGGTGCTCGGTGCTCAGTACTCAGTGTTCTCAGTGCTCAGGGTGCTGGGTGCTCAGTACTCAGGGTGCTCAGTGCTCAGTACTCGGGGTGCTGGGTGCTCAGTACTCAGGGTGCTCAGTGCTCAGTACTCGGGGTGCTATGTGCTCAGTGCTCAGTGTGCTCAGGGGTCAGTGCTCGGGGTGCTGGGTGCTCAGTGCTCGGGGTGCTGGGTGCTCAGTACTCAGGGTGCTGTGTGCTCAGTGCTCAGTACTCAGTGTGCTGGGTGCTCAGTGCTCAGAGTGTTGGGTGCTCAGGACTCAGGGTGCTGGGTGCTCAGTGCTCAGTGCTCAGGGTGCTCAGTGCTCAGGGTGCTCAGTGCTCAGGGTGCTGGGTGCTCAGGGTGCTGGGTGCTCAGTGCTCGGGGTGCTGGGTGCTCAGTGCTCAGTGCTCAGGGTGCTGGGTGCTCAGTGCTCAGTGCTCAGGGTGCTGGGTGTTCAGTACTCAGGGTGCTCGGTGCTCAGTGCTCAGGGTGCTGGGAGCTCAGTACTCAGGGTGCTGGGTGCTCAGTGCTCGGGGTGCTGGGTGCTCAGTGCTCAGGGTGATCAGTGCTCAGTACTCAGGATGCTGGGTGCTCAGTGCTCAGGGTGCTGGGTGCTCAGTCCTCAGGGTGCTCAGTACTCAGGGTGCTCGGTGCTCAGTGCTCAGTACTCAGGGTGCTCAGTACTCAGGGTGCTGGGTGCTCAGTGCTCGGGGTGCTGGGTGCTCAGTACTCAGGGTGCTGGGTGCTCAGTACTCGGGGTGCTGGGTGCTCAGTACTCAGGGGGCTGGGTGCTCAGTGCTATGGGTGCTGGGTGCTCAGTGCTCAGGGTGATCGGTGCTCAGTGCTCAGGGTGCTGGGTGCTCAGTCCTCCGGGTGCTCAGTGCTCAGGGTGCTGGGTGCTCAGTACTCAGGGTGCTGGGTGCTCAGTACTCAGGGTGCTGGGTGCTCAGTGCTCAGGGTGCTGGGTGCTCAGTCCACCGGGTGCTCAGTGCTCATTGTGCTGGGTGCTCAGTACTCAGGGTGCTCGGTGCTCAGTACTCAGGGTGCTGAGTGCTCAGTACTCAGGGTGCTGGGTGCTCAGTACTCAGGGTGCTGGGTGCTCCGTGCTCGAGGTGCTGGGTGCTCAGTGCTCAGGGTGCTGGGTGCTCAGTGCTCAGGGTGCTGGGTGCTCAGTACTCAGGGTGCTGGGTGCTTAGTGCTCGGGGTGCTCGGTGCTCAGTACTCAAGGTGCTGGGTGCTCAGTGCTCAGGGTGCTGGGTGCTCAGTCCTCGGGGTGCTCCGTGCTCAGGGTGCTGGGTGCTCAGTGCTCAGGGTGCTGGGTACTCAGTGCTCGGGGTGCTGGGTGCTGAGTGCTCAGGGTGCTGGGTGCTCAGTGCTCGGGGTGCTCGGTGCTCAGTGCTCAGGGTCCTGGGTGCTCAGTACTCAGGGTGCTTGGTGCTTAGTACTCAGGGTTCTCAGTGCTCAGTACACAGGGTGCTGGGTGCTCAGTGCTCGGGGTGCTGGGTGCTCAGTGCTCAGTACTCAGGGTGCTGGGTGCTCAGTGCTCGGGGTGCTGGGTGCTCAGTACTCAGCGTGCTGGGTGCTCAGTACTCAGGGTGCTAGGTGCTCAGTGCTCAGGGTGCTGGGTGCTCAGTGCTCAAGGTGCTGGGTGCTCAGTGATCGGGGTGCTGGGTGCTCAGTACTCAGGGTGCTCAGTGCTCGGGGAGCTCGGTGCTCAGTACTCAGGGTGCTGGGTGCTCAGTACTCATGGTGCTGGGTGCTCATTCTCAGGGTGCTAGGGGCTCAGTACTCAGGGTGCTGGGTGCTCAGTACTCAGGGGGCTGGGTGCTCAGTGCTCGGGGTCCTGGGTGCTCCGTGCTCGGGGTGCTGGGTGCTCAGTGCTCTGGGTGCTTAGTGCTCAGTACTCAGGGTGCTGGGTGCTCAGTACTCATCTTGCTGGGTGCTCATTCTCAGGGTGCTAGGGGCTCAGTACTCAGGGTGCTGGGTGCTCAGTACTCAGGGTGCTCGGTTCTCAGTACTCAGGGTGCAGGGTACTCAGTGCTCGGGGTGCTGGGTGCTCAGTACTCGGGGTGCTCAGTGCTCAGTACTCAGGGTGCTGGGTGCTCAGTACTCAGGGTGCTGGGTGCTCAGTACTCGGAGAGCTGGGTGCTCAGTTCTCAGGGTGCTGGGTGCTCAGTGCTCGGGGTGCTGGGTGCTCAGTGCTCGGGGTGCTGGGTGCTCAGTGCTGAGGGTGGTGCTGGGTGCTCAGTACTCAGGGTGCTGGGTGCTCAGTGCTCAGGGTGCTGGGTGCTCAGTACTAATGGTGCTGGGTGCTCAGTACTCAGGGTGCTCGGTGCTCAGTACTCAGGGTGCTGGGTGCTCAGTGCTCAGGGTGCTGGGTACTCAGTACTCAGGGTGCTGGGTGCTCAGTACTCAGGGTGCTGGGTGCTCAGTGCTCAGGGTGCTTGGTGCTCAGTGCTCAATGTGCTGGGTGCTCAGTGCTCAGGGTGCTGGGTGCTCAGTGCTCAGGGTGAACGGTGCTTAGTACTCAGGGTGCTCAGTACTCAGGGTGCTGCGTGCTCAGTGCTCGGGGTGCTGGGTGCTCAGTACTCGGGGTGCTTGGTGCTCTGTACTCAGGGTGCTGGGTGCTCAGTGCTCGGGGTCCTGGGTGCTCAGTGCTCAGGGTGATCGGTGCTCAGTACTCAGGGTGCTGGGTGCTCAGTGCTCAGGGCGCTGGGTACTCAGTCCTCAGGGTGCTCAGTGCTCAGGGTGCTGGGTGCTCAGTGCTCGGGGTGCTCGGTGCTCTGTACCCAAGGTGCTGGGTGCTCAGTGCTCAGGGTGCTGGGTGCTCAGTTCTCGGGGTGCTCCGTGCTCAGGGTGCTTGGTTCTCAGTGCTCAGGGTGCTGGGTGCTCAGTGCTCGGGGTGCTGGTTGGTGAGTGCTCAGGGTGCTGGGTGTTCAGTGCTCGGGGTGCTCGGTACTCAGTGCTCAGGGTCCTGGGTGCTCAGTACTCAGGGTGCTGGGTGCTCAGTGCACGGGGTGCTGGGTGCTCAGTGCTCAGTACTCAGGGTGCTGGGTGCTCATTGCTCGGGGTGCTGGGTGCTCAGTACTCAGTGTGCTGGGTGCTCAGTGCTCAGGGTGCTGGGTGCTCAGTGCTCAGGGTGCTGGGTGCTCATTGCTCGGGGTGCTGGGTGCTCAGTACTCAGGGTGCTCTGGTGCTCAGTGCTCAGGGTGCTTAGTGCTCAGTACTCAGGGTGCTGGGTGCTCAGTACTCATGGTGCTGGGGGCTCATTCTCAGGGTGCTAGGGGCTCAGTACTCAGGGTGCTGGGTGCTCAGTACTCAGGGTGCTCGGTTCTCAGGACTCAGGGTGCTGGGTGCTCATTCTCGGGGTGCTGGGTGCTCAGTGCTCGGGGTGCTGGGTGCTCAGTGCTCAGGGTGCTGGGTGCTCTGTGCTCAGTGCTCTGGGTGCTGGGTGTTCAGTACTCAGGGTGCTCGGTGCTCAGTGCTCAGGGTGCTGGGTGCTCAGTACTCAGGGTGCTCAGTGCTCAGTGCTCGGGGTGCTGGGTGCTCAGTGCTCAGGGTGATCTGTGCTCAGTACTCAGGGTGCTGGGTGCTCAGTGCTCAGGGTGCTGGGTGCTCAGTCCTCAGGGTGCTCAGTACTCAGGGTGCTCGGTGCTCAGTGCTCAGTACTCAGGGTGCTCAGTACTCAGGGTGCTGGGTGCTCAGTGCTCGGGGTGCTGGGTGCTCAGAACTCAGGGTGCTGGGTGCTCAGTACTCGGGGTGCTGGGTGCTCAGTACTCAGGGTGCTGGGTGCTCAGTGCTCGGGGTGCTGGTTGCTCAGTGCTCAGGGTGATCGGTGCTCAGTGCTCAGTGTGCTGGATGCTCAGTCCTCCGGGTGCTCAGTGCTCAGGGTGCTGGTTGCTCAGTACTCAGGGTGCTGGGTGCTCAGTACACGGGGTGCTGGGTGCTCAGTACTCGGGGTGCTCAGTGCTCAGTACTCAGGGTGCTGGGTGCTCAGTACTCAGTGTGCTGGGTGCTCCGTGCTCGGGGTGCTGGGTGCTCAGTACTCAGGGTGCTGGGTGCTCAGTACTCAGTGTGCTGGGTGCTCAGTGCTCGGGGTGCTCGGTGCTCAGTACTCGGGGTGCTGGGTGCTCAGTACTCGGGGTGCTGGGTGCTCAGTGCTCAGGGTGCTGGGTGCTCAGTGCTCGGGGTGCTGGGTGCTCAGTGCTGAGGGTGGTGCTGGGTGCTCAGGACTCAGGGTGCTGGGTGCTCAGTACTCAGGGTGCTGGGTGCTCAGTGCTCAGGGTGCTGGGTACTCATTACTCAGGGTGCTGGGTGCTCGGTACTCAGGGTGCTGGGAGCTCAGTGCTCAGGGTGCTGGGTGCTCAGTGCTCAGGGTGCTGGGTTCTCAGTACTCAGGGTGCTGGGTGCTCAGTGCTCAGGGTGATCGGTGCTCAGTACTCAGGGTGCTCTGTACTCAGGGTGCTGGGTGCTCAGTGCTCGGGGTCCTGGGTGCTCAGTGCTCAGGGAGATCGGTGCTCAGTACTCAGGGTGCAGGGTGCTCAGTGCTCAGGGTGCTGGGTGCTCAGTCCTCAGGGTGCTCAGTGCTCAGGGTGCTGGGTGCTCAGTGCTCGCGGTGCTCGGTGCTCAGTACTCAGGGTGCTGGGTGCTCAGTACTCATGGTGCTAGGTGCTCAGTACTAAGGGGGCTGGGTGCTCAGTGCTCAGGGTGCTGGGTGCTCAGTGCTCAGGGTGCTGGGTGCTCAGTGCTCGGGGTGCTGGGTGCTCAGTGCTCAGTGCTCAGGGTGTTGGGTGCTCAGTGCTCAGTGCTCAGGGTGCTGGGTTCTCAGTACTCAGGGTGCTGGGTGCTCAGTACTCAGGGTGCTGGGTGCTCAGTGCTCAGGGTGCTGGGTGCTCAGTACTCAGGGTGCTGGGTGCTCAGTGCTCAGGGTGATCGGTGCTCAGTACTCAGGCTGCTCAGTACTCAGGGTGCTGGGTGCTCAGTGCTCAGGGTGCTGGGTGCTCAGTACTCGGGGTGCTGGGTGCTCTGTACTCAGGGTGCTGGGTGCTCAGTGCTCAGGGTGATCGGTGCTCAGTACTCAGGGTGCTCTGTGCTCAGTGCTCAGGGTGCTGGGTGCTCAGTCCTCAGGGTGCTCAGTGATCAGTGTGCTGGGTGCTCAGTGCTCGGGGTGCTCGGTGCTCAGTGCTCGGGGTGCTGGGTGCTCAGTACTCGGGGTGCTAAGTGCTCAGTACTTAGGGTGCTGGGTGCTCAGTACTCAGGGTGATCTGTTCTCAGTACTCAGGTTGCTGGGTGCTCAGTGCTCGGGGTGCTGGGTGCTCAGTACTCGGGGTGCTCAGTGCTCAGTACTCAGGGTGCTGGGTGCTCAGTACTCAGTGTGCTGGGTGCTCAGTGCTCGGGGTGCTCGGTGCTCAGTACTCGGGGTGCTGGGTGCTCAGTACTCGGGGTGCTGGGTGCTCAGTGCTCAGGGTGCTGGGTGCTCAGTGCTCGGGGTGCTGGGTGCTCAGTGCTGAGTGTGGTGCTGGGTGCTCAGTACTCAGGGTGCTGGGTGCTCAGTACTCAGGGTGCTGGGTGCTCAGTGCTCAGGGTGCTGGGTACTCAGTACTCAGGGTGCTGGGTGCTCGGTACTCAGGGTGCTGGGAGCTCAGTGCTCAGGGTGCTGGGTGCTCAGTGCTCAGGGTGCTGGGTGCTCAGTACTCAGGGTGCTGGGTGCTCAGTGCTCAGGGTGATCGGTGCTCAGTACTCAGGGTGCTCTGTACTCAGGGTGCTGGGTGCTCAGTGCTCGGGGTCCTGGGTGCTCAGTGCTCAGGGAGATCGGTGCTCAGTACTCAGGGTGCTGGGTGCTCAGTGCTCAGGGTGCTGGGTGCTCAGTCCTCAGGGTGCTCAGTGCTCAGGGTGCTGGGTGCTCAGTGCTCGCGGTGCTCGGTGCTCAGTACTCAGGGTGCTGGGTGCTCAGTATTCATGGTGCTAGGTGCTCAGTACTAAGGGGGCTGGGTGCTCAGTGCTCAGGGTGCTGGGTGCTCAGTGCTCAGGGTGCTGGGTGCTCAGTGCTCGGGGTGCTGGGTGCTCAGTGCTCAGGGTGTTGGGTGCTCAGTGCTCAGTGCTCAGGGTGCTGGGTTCTCAGTACTCAGGGTGCTGGGTGCTCAGTACTCAGGGTGCTGGGTGCTCAGTGCTCAGGGTGCTGGGTGCTCAGTACTCAGGGTGCTGGGTGCTCAGTGCTCAGGGTGATCGGTGCTCAGTACTCAGGCTGCTCAGTACTCAGGGTGCTGGGTGCTCAGTGCTCAGGGTGCTGGGTGCTCAGTACTCGGGGTGCTGGGTGCTCTGTACTCAGGGTGCTGGGTGCTCAGTGCTCAGGGTGATCGGTGCTCAGTACTCAGGGTGCTCTGTGCTCAGGGTGCTGGGTGCTCAGTCCTCAGGGTGCTCAGTGATCAGGGTGCTGGGTGCTCAGTGCTCAGGGTGCTCGGTGCTCAGTGCTCGGGGTGCTGGGTGCTCAGTACTCGGGGTGCTAAGTGCTCAGTACTTAGGGTGCTGGGTGCTCAGTACTCAGGGTGATATGTTCTCAGTACTCAGGTTGCTGGGTGCTCAGTGCTCGGGGTGCTGGGTGCTCAGTACTCGGGGTGCTCAGTGCTCAGTACTCAGGGTGCTGGGTGCTCAGTACTCAGTGTGCTGGGTGCTCAGTGCTCGGGGTGCTCGGTGCTCAGTACTCGGGGTGCTGGGTGCTCAGTACTCGGGGTGCTGGGTGCTCAGTGCTCAGGGTGCTGGGTGCTCAGTGCTCGGGGTGCTGGGTGCTCAGTGCTGAGTGTGGTGCTGGGTGCTCAGTACTCAGGGTGCTGGGTGCTCAGTACTCAGGGTGCTGGGTGCTCAGTGCTCAGGGTGCTGGGTACTCAGTACTCAGGGTGCTGGGTGCTCGGTACTCAGGGTGCTGGGAGCTCAGTGCTCAGGGTGCTGGGTGCTCAGTGCTCAGGGTGCTGGGTGCTCAGTACTCAGGGTGCTGGGTGCTCAGTGCTCAGGGTGATCGGTGCTCAGTACTCAGGGTGCTCTGTACTCAGGGTGCTGGGTGCTCAGTGCTCGGGGTCCTGGGTGCTCAGTGCTCAGGGAGATCGGTGCTCAGTACTCAGGGTGCTGGGTGCTCAGTGCTCAGGGTGCTGGGTGCTCAGTCCTCAGGGTGCTCAGTGCTCAGGGTGCTGGGTGCTCAGTGCTCGCGGTGCTCGGTGCTCAGTACTCAGGGTGCTGGGTGCTCAGTACTCATGGTGCTGGGTGCTCAATACTCAGGGGGCTGGGTGCTCAGTGCTCAGGGTGCTGGGTGCTCAGTGCTCAGGGTGCTGGGTGCTCAGTGCTCGGGGTGCTGGGTGCTCAGTGCTCAGTGCTCAGGGTGTTGGGTGCTCAGTGCTCAGTGCTCAGGGTGCTGGGTTCTCAGTACTCAGGGTGCTGGGTGCTCAGTACTCAGGGTGCTGGGTGCTCAGTGCTTAGGGTGCTGTGTGCTCAGTACTCTGGGTGTTGGGTGCTCAGTACTCAGTGTGCTGGGTGCTCAGTGCTCCGGGTGCTGGGTGCTCAGTGCTCGGGGTGCTGGGTGCTCAGTGCTCAGGGTGCTGGGTGCTCAGTATTCAGCGTGCTGGGTGCTCAGTGCTCGGGGTGCTCGGTGCTCAGTACTCAAGGTGCTTCGTGCTCAGTGCTCAGGGTGCTGGGTGCTCAGTCCTCGGGGTGCTCCGTGCTCAGTGCTCAGGGTGCTGGGTGCTCAGTACTCAGGGTGCTCGGTGCTCAGTACTCAGGGTTCTCAGTGCTCAGGGTGCTGGGTGCTCAGTACTCAGGGTGCTCAGTGCTCAGTACTCGGGGTTCTGGGTGCTCAGTGCTCAGTGTGCTCAGTGCTCAGTGCTCGGGGTGCTGGGTGCTCAGTGCTCGGGGTGCTGTGTGCTCAGTGCTCAGTACTCAGCGTGCTGGGTGTTCAGTACTCAGGGTGCTCGGTGCTCAGTGCTCAGGGTGCTGGGTGCTCAGTACTCAGGGTGCTCAGTGCTCAGTGCTCGGGGTGCTGGGTGCTCAGTGCTCAGGGTGATCTGTGCTCAGTACTCAGGGTGCTGGGTGCTCAGTGCTCAGGGTGCTGGGTGCTCAGTCCTCAGGGTGCTCAGTACTCAGGGTGCTCGGTGCTCAGTGCTCAGTACTCAGGGTGCTCAGTACTCAGGGTGCTGGGTGCTCAGTGCTCGGGGTGCTGGGTGCTCAGTACTCAGGGTGCTGGGTGCTCAGTACTCGGGGTGCTGGGTGCTCAGTACTCAGGGTGCTGGGTGCTCAGTGCTCGGGGTGCTGGGTGCTCAGTGCTCAGGGTGATCGGTGCTCAGTGCTCAGGGTGCTGGATGCTCAGTCCTCCGGGTGCTCAGTGCTCAGGGTGCTGGTTGCTCAGTACTCAGGGTGCTGGGTGCTCAGTCCACGGGGTGCTGGGTGCTCAGTGCTCAGGGTGCTGGGTGCTCAGTACTCTGGGTGTTGTGTGCTCAGTACTCAGGGTGCTGGGTGCTCCGTGCTCGGGGTGCTGGGTGCTCAGTGCTCAGGGTGCTGGGTGCTCAGTGCTCAGGGTGCTGGGTGCTCAGTACTCAGGGTGCTGGGTGCTTAGTGCTCGGGGTGCTCGGTGCTCAGTACTCAAGGTGCTGGGTGCTCAGTGCTCAGGGTGCTGGGTGCTCAGTCCTCGGGGTGCTCCGTGCTCAGGGTGCTGGGTGCTCAGTGCTCAGGGTGCTGGGTGCTCAGTGCTCGGGGTGCTGGGTGCTGAGTGCTCAGGGTGCTGGGTGATCAGTGCTCGGGGTGCTCGGTGCTCAGTGCTCAGGGTCCTGGGTGCTCAGTACTCAGGGTGCTGGGTGCTTAGTACTCAGGGTGCTCAGTGCTCAGTACACAGGGTGCTGGGTGCTCAGTGCTCGGGGTGCTGGGTGCTCAGTGGTCAGTAGTCAGGGTGCTTGGTGCTCAGTGCTCGGGGTGCTGGGTGCTCAGTACTCAGCGTGCTGGGTGCTCAGTACTCAGGGTGCTGTGTGCTCAGTGCTCAGGGTGCTGGGTGCTCAGTACTCAGGGTGCTCAGTGCTCGGGGAGCTCGGTGCTCAGTACTCAGTGTGCTGGGTGCTCAGTTCTCAGTGCTCGGGGTCCTGGGTGCTCCGTGCTTGGGGTGCTGTGTGCTCAGTGCTCTGGGTGCTTAGTGCTCAGTACTCAGGGTGCTGGGTGCTCAGTACTCATGGTGCTGGGTGCTCATTCTCAGGGTGCTAGGGGCTCAGTACTCAGGGTGCTGGGTGCTCAGTACTCAGGGTGCTGGGTGCTCAGTGCTCAGGGTGCTGGGTGCTCAGTACTAAGGGTGCTGGGTGCTCAGTACTCAGGGTGCTCGGTGCTCAGTACTCAGGGTGCTGGGTGCTCAGTGCTCAGGGTGCTGGGTACTCAGTACTCAGGGTGCTGGGTGCTCAGTACTCAGGGTGCTGGGTGCTCAGTGCTCAGGGTGCTGGGTGCTCAGTGCTCAGGGTGCTGGGTGCTCAGTACTCAGGGTGCTGGGTGCTCAGTGCTCAGGGTGATCGGTGCTCAGTACTCAGGGTGCTCAGTACTCAGGGTGCTGGGTGCTCAGTGCTCAGGGTGCTGGGTGCTCAGTACTCGGGGTGCTGGGTGCTCTGTACTCAGGGTGCTGGGTGCTCAGTGCTCAGGGTGATCGTTGCTAAGTACTCAGGGTGCTGGGTGCTCAGTGCTCAGGGTGCTGGGTGCTCAGTCCTCAGGGTGCTCAGTGATCAGGGTGCTGGGTGCTCAGTGCTCAGGGTGCTCGGTGCTCAGTACTCAGGGTGCTGAGTGCTCAGTGCTCGGGGTGCTGGGTGCTCAGTACTCGGGGTGCTCAGTGCTCAGTACTCAGGGTGCTGGGTGCTCAGTACTCAGGGTGATCTGTTCTCAGTACTCAGGTTGCTGGGTGCTCAGTGCTCGGGGTGCTGGGTGCTCAGTACTCGGGGTGCTCAGTGCTCAGTACTCAGGGTGCTGGGTGCTCAGTACTCAGTGTGCTGGGTGCTCAGTGCTTGGGGTGCTCGGTGCTCAGTACTCGGGGTGCTGGGTGCTCAGTACTCGGGGTGCTGGGTGCTCAGTGCTCAGGGTGCTGGGTGCTCAGTGCTCGGGGTGCTGGGTGCTCAGTGCTGAGGGTGGTGCTGGGTGCTCAGTACTCAGGGTGCTGGGTGCTCAGTACTCAGGGTGCTGGGTGCTCAGTACTCGGGGTGCTCAGTGCTCAGTACTCAGGGTGCTGGGTGCTCAGTACTCAGGGTGATCTGTTCTCAGTACTCAGGTTGCTGGGTGCTCAGTGCTCGGGGTGCTGGGTGCTCAGTACTCGGGGTGCTCAGTGCTCAGTACTCAGGGTGCTGGGTGCTCAGTACTCAGGGTGATCTGTTCTCAGTACTCAGGTTGCTGGGTGCTCAGTGCTCGGGGTGCTGGGTGCTCAGTACTCAGGGTGCTGGGTGCTCAGTGCTCAGGGTGCTGGGTACTCAGTACTCAGGGTGCTGGGTGCTCAGTAGCAGGGTGCTGGTAGCTCAGTGCTCAGGGTGCTGGGTGCTCAGTGCTCAGGGTGCTGGGTGCTCAGTACTCAGGGTGCTGGGTGCTCAGTGCTCAGGGTGATCGGTGCTCAGTACTCAGGGTGCTCTGTACTCAGGGTGCTGGGTGCTCAGTGCTCGGGGTCCTGGGTGCTCAGTGCTCAGGGAGATCGGTGCTCAGTACTCAGGGTGCAGGGTGCTCAGTGCTCAGGGTGCTGGGTGCTCAGTCCTCAGGGTGCTCAGTGCTCAGGGTGCTGGGTGCACAGTGCTCGCGGTGCTCGGTGCTCAGTACTCAGGGTGCTGGGTGCTCAGTACTCATGGTGCTGGGTGCTCAGTACTCAGGGGGCTGAGTGCTCAGTGCTCAGGGTGCTGGGTGCTCAGTGCTCAGGGTGCTGGGTGCTCAGTGCTCGAGGTGCTGGGTGCTCAGTGCTCAGTGCTCAGGGTGTTGGGTGCTCAGTGCTCAGTGCTCAGGGTGCTGGGTTCTCAGTACTCAGGGTGCTGGGTGCTCAGTACTCAGGGTGCTGGGTGCTCAATGCTCAGGGTCCTGGTTGCTCAGTACTCTGGGTGTTGGGTGCTCAGTACTCAGTGTGCTGGGTGCTCAGTGCTCCGGGTGCTGGGTGCTCAGTGCTCGGGGTGCTGGGTGCTCAGTGCTCAGGGTGCTGGGTGCTCAGTGCTCAGGGTGCTGGGTGCTCAGTCCTCGGGGTGCTCCGTGCTCAGTGCTCAGGGTGCTGGGTGCTCAGTACTCAGGGTGCTCGGTGCTCAGTACTCAGGGTTCTCAGTGCTCAGGGTGCTGGGTGCTCAGTACTCAGGGTGCTCAGTGCTCAGTACTCGGGGTTCTGGGTGCTCAGTGCTCAGTGTGCTCAGTGCTCAGTGCTCGGGGTGCTGGGTCTCAGTGCTCGGGGTGCTGTGTGCTCAGTGCTAAGTACTCAGCGTGCTGGGTGCTCAGTGCTCAGAGTGATGGGTGCTCAGTACTCAGGGTGCTGGGTGCTCAGTGCTCAGTGCTCAGGGTGTTGGGTGCTCAGTGCTCAGTGCTCAGGGTGCTGGGTTCTCAGTACTCAGGGTGCTGGGTGCTCAGTACTCAGGGTGCTGGGTGCTCAATGCTCAGGGTCCTGGTTGCTCAGTACTCTGGGTGTTGGGTGCTCAGTACTCAGTGTGCTTGGTGCTCAGTGCTCCGGGTGCTGGGTGCTCAGTGCTCGGGGTGCTGGGTGCTCAGTGCTCAGGGTGCTGGGTGCTCAGTGCTCAGGGTGCTGGGTGCTCAGTGCTCAGGGTGCTGGGTGCTCAGTACTCAGGGTGCTGGGTGCTCAGTGCTCAGGGTGATCGGTGCTCAGTACTCAGGGTGCTCTGTACTCAGGGTGCTGGGTGCTCAGTGCTCGGGGTCCTGGGTGCTCAGTGCTCAGGGAGATCGGTGCTCAGTACTCAGGGTGCTGGGTGCTCAGTGCTCAGGGTGCTGGGTGCTCAGTCCTCAGGGTGCTCAGTGCTCAGGGTGCTGGGTGCTCAGTGCTCGCGGTGCTCGGTGCTCAGTACTCAGGGTGCTGGGTGCTCAGTACTCATGGTGCTGGGTGCTCAATACTCAGGGTGCTGGGTGCTCAGTGCTCAGGGTGCTGGGTGCTCAGTGCTCAGGGTGCTGGGTGCTCAGTGCTCGGGGTGCTGGGTGCTCAGTGCTCAGTGCTCAGGGTGTTGGGTGCTCAGTGCTCAGTGCTCAGGGTGCTGGGTTCTCAGTACTCAGGGTGCTGGGTGCTCAGTACTCAGGGTGCTGGGTGCTCAGTGCTTAGGGTGCTGGGTGCTCAGTACTCTGGGTGTTGGGTGCTCAGTACTCAGTGTGCTGGGTGCTCAGTGCTCCGGGTGCTGGGTGCTCAGTGCTCGGGGTGCTGGGTGCTCAGTGCTCAGGGTGCTGGGTGCTCAGTATTCAGCGTGCTGGGTGCTCAGTGCTCGGGGTGCTCGGTGCTCAGTACTCAAGGTGCTGGGTGCTCAGTGCTCAGGGTGCTGGGTGCTCAGTCCTCGGGGTGCTCCGTGCTCAGTGCTCAGGGTGCTGGGTGCTCAGTACTCAGGGTGCTCGGTGCTCAGTACTCAGGGTTCTCAGTGCTCAGGGTGCTGGGTGCTCAGTACTCAGGGTGCTCAGTGCTCAGTACTCGGGGTTCTGGGTGCTCAGTGCTCAGTGTGCTCAGTGCTCAGTGCTCGGGGTGCTGGGTGCTCAGTGCTCGGGGTGCTGTGTGCTCAGTGCTCAGTACTCAGCGTGCTGGGTGTTCAGTACTCAGGGTGCTCGGTGCTCAGTGCTCAGGGTGCTGGGTGCTCAGTACTCAGGGTGCTCAGTGCTCAGTGCTCGGGGTGCTGGGTGCTCAGTGCTCAGGGTGATCTGTGCTCAGTACTCAGGGTGCTGGGTGCTCAGTGCTCAGGGTGCTGGGTGCTCAGTCCTCAGGTTGCTCAGTACTCAGGGTGCTCGGTGCTCAGTGCTCAGTACTCAGGGTGCTCAGTACTCAGGGTGCTGGGTGCTCAGTGCTCGGGGTGCTGGGTGCTCAGTACTCAGGGTGCTGGGTGCTCAGTACTCGGGGTGCTGGGTGCTCAGTACTCAGGGTGCTGGGTGCTCAGTGCTCGGGGTGCTGGGTGCTCAGTGCTCAGGGTGATCGGTGCTCAGTGCTCAGGGTGCTGGATGCTCAGTCCTCCGGGTGCTCAGTGCTCAGGGTGCTGGTTGCTCAGTACTCAGGGTGCTGGGTGCTCAGTCCACGGGGTGCTGGGTGCTCAGTGCTCAGGGTGCTGGGTGCTCAGTACTCTGGGTGTTGTGTGCTCAGTACTCAGGGTGCTGGGTGCTCCGTGCTCGGGGTGCTGGGTGCTCAGTGCTCAGGGTGCTGGGTGCTCAGTGCTCAGGGTGCTGGGTGCTCAGTACTCAGGGTGCTGGGTGCTTAGTGCTCGGGGTGCTCGGTGCTCAGTACTCAAGGTGCTGGGTGCTCAGTGCTCAGGGTGCTGGGTGCTCAGTCCTCGGGGTGCTCCGTGCTCAGGGTGCTGGGTGCTCAGTGCTCAGGGTGCTGGGTGCTCAGTGCTCAGGGTGCTGGGTGCTGAGTGCTCAGGGTGCTGGGTGATCAGTGCTCGGGGTGCTCGGTGCTCAGTGCTCAGGGTCCTGGGTGCTCAGTACTCAGGGTGCTGGGTGCTTAGTACTCAGGGTGCTCAGTGCTCAGTACACAGGGTGCTGGGTGCTCAGTGCTCGGGGTGCTGGGTGCTCAGTGGTCAGTAGTCAGGGTGCTTGGTGCTCAGTGCTCGGGGTGCTGGGTGCTCAGTACTCAGCGTGCTGGGTGCTCAGTACTCAGGGTGCTGTGTGCTCAGTGCTCAGGGTGCTGGGTGCTCAGTACTCAGGGTGCTCAGTGCTCGGGGAGCTCGGTGCTCAGTACTCAGTGTGCTGGGTGCTCAGTTCTCAGTGCTCGGGGTCCTGGGTGCTCCGTGCTTGGGGTGCTGTGTGCTCAGTGCTCTGGGTGCTTAGTGCTCAGTACTCAGGGTGCTGGGTGCTCAGTACTCATGGTGCTGGGTGCTCATTCTCAGGGTGCTAGGGGCTCAGTACTCAGGGTGCTGGGTGCTCAGTACTCAGGGTGCTGGGTGCTCAGTGCTCAGGGTGCTGGGTGCTCAGTACTAAGGGTGCTGGGTGCTCAGTACTCAGGGTGCTCGGTGCTCAGTACTCAGGGTGCTGGGTGCTCAGTGCTCAGGGTGCTGGGTACTCAGTACTCAGGGTGCTGGGTGCTCAGTACTCAGGGTGCTGGGTGCTCAGTGCTCAGGGTGCTGGGTGCTCAGTGCTCAGGGTGCTGGGTGCTCAGTACTCAGGGTGCTGGGTGCTCAGTGCTCAGGGTGATCGGTGCTCAGTACTCAGGGTGCTCAGTACTCAGGGTGCTGGGTGCTCAGTGCTCAGGGTGCTGGGTGCTCAGTACTCGGGGTGCTGGGTGCTCTGTACTCAGGGTGCTGGGTGCTCAGTGCTCAGGGTGATCGGTGCTAAGTACTCAGGGTGCTGGGTGCTCAGTGCTCAGGGTGCTGGGTGCTCAGTCCTCAGGGTGCTCAGTGATCAGGGTGCTGGGTGCTCAGTGCTCAGGGTGCTCGGTGCTCAGTACTCAGGGTGCTGAGTGCTCAGTGCTCGGGGTGCTGGGTGCTCAGTACTCGGGGTGCTCAGTGCTCAGTACTCAGGGTGCTGGGTGCTCAGTACTCAGGGTGATCTGTTCTCAGTACTCAGGTTGCTGGGTGCTCAGTGCTCGGGGTGCTGGGTGCTCAGTACTCGGGGTGCTCAGTGCTCAGTACTCAGGGTGCTGGGTGCTCAGTACTCAGTGTGCTGGGTGCTCAGTGCTTGGGGTGCTCGGTGCTCAGTACTCGGGGTGCTGGGTGCTCAGTACTCGGGGTGCTGGGTGCTCAGTGCTCAGGGTGCTGGGTGCTCAGTGCTCGGGGTGCTGGGTGCTCAGTGCTGAGGGTGGTGCTGGGTGCTCAGTACTCAGGGTGCTGGGTGCTCAGTACTCAGGGTGCTGGGTGCTCAGTGCTCAGGGTGCTGGGTACTCAGTACTCAGGGTGCTGGGTGCTCAGTAGCAGGGTGCTGGGAGCTCAGTGCTCAGGGTGCTGGGTGCTCAGTGCTCAGGGTGCTGGGTGCTCAGTACTCAGGGTGCTGGGTGCTCAGTGCTCAGGGTGATCGGTGCTCAGTACTCAGGGTGCTCTGTACTCAGGGTGCTGGGTGCTCAGTGCTCGGGGTCCTGGGTGCTCAGTGCTCAGGGAGATCGGTGCTCAGTACTCAGGGTGCAGGGTGCTCAGTGCTCAGGGTGCTGGGTGCTCAGTCCTCAGGGTGCTCAGTGCTCAGGTTGCTGGGTGCACAGTGCTCGCGGTGCTCGGTGCTCAGTACTCAGGGTGCTGGGTGCTCAGTACTCATGGTGCTGGGTGCTCAGTACTCAGGGGGCTGGGTGCTCAGTGCTCAGGGTGCTGGGTGCTCAGTGCTCAGGGTGCTGGGTGCTCAGTGCTCGAGGTGCTGGGTGCTCAGTGCTCAGTGCTCAGGGTGTTGGGTGCTCAGTGCTCAGTGCTCAGGGTGCTGGGTTCTCAGTACTCAGGGTGCTGGGTGCTCAGTACTCAGGGTGCTGGGTGCTCAATGCTCAGGGTCCTGGTTGCTCAGTACTCTGGGTGTTGGGTGCTCAGTACTCAGTGTGCTGGGTGCTCAGTGCTCCGGGTGCTGGGTGCTCAGTGCTCGGGGTGCTGGGTGCTCAGTGCTCAGGGTGCTGGGTGCTCAGTGCTCAGGGTGCTGGGTGCTCAGTCCTCGGGGTGCTCCGTGCTCAGTGCTCAGGGTGCTGGGTGCTCAGTACTCAGGGTGCTCGGTGCTCAGTACTCAGGGTTCTCAGTGCTCAGGGTGCTGGGTGCTCAGTACTCAGGGTGCTCAGTGCTCAGTACTCGGGGTTCTGGGTGCTCAGTGCTCAGTGTGCTCAGTGCTCAGTGCTCGGGGTGCTGGGTCTCAGTGCTCGGGGTGCTGTGTGCTCAGTGCTAAGTACTCAGCGTGCTGGGTGCTCAGTGCTCAGAGTGATGGGTGCTCAGTACTCAGGGTGCTGGGTGCTCAGTGCTCAGTGCTCAGGGTGTTGGGTGCTCAGTGCTCAGTGCTCAGGGTGCTGGGTTCTCAGTACTCAGGGTGCTGGGTGCTCAGTACTCAGGGTGCTGGGTGCTCAATGCTCAGGGTCCTGGTTGCTCAGTACTCTGGGTGTTGGGTGCTCAGTACTCAGTGTGCTGGGTGCTCAGTGCTCCGGGTGCTGGGTGCTCAGTGCTCGGGGTGCTGGGTGCTCAGTGCTCAGGGTGCTGGGTGCTCAGTGCTCAGGGTGCTGGGTGCTCAGTCCTCGGGGTGCTCCGTGCTCAGTGCTCAGGGTGCTGGGTGCTCAGTACTCAGGGTGCTCGGTGCTCAGTACTCAGGGTTCTCAGTGCTCAGGGTGCTGGTTGCTCAGTACTCAGGGTGCTCAGTGCTCAGTACTCGGGGTTCTGGGTGCTCAGTGCTCAGTGTGCTCAGTGCTCAGTGCTCGGGGTGCTGTGTGCTCAGTGCTAAGTACTCAGCGTGCTGGGTGCTCAGTGCTCAGAGTGATGGGTGCTCAGTGCTCAGGGTGCTCAGTGCTCAGGGTGCTGGGTGCTCAGGGTGCTGGGTGCTCAGTGCTCGGGGTGCTGGGTGCTCAGTGCTCAGTGTTCAGGGTGCTGGGTGCTCAGTGCTCCCTTCTCAGGGTGCTGGGTGTTCAGTACTCAGGGTGCTCGGTGCTCAGTGCTCAATGTGCTGGGTGCTCAGTACTCAGGTTGCTGGGTGCTCAGTGTTCGGGGTGCTGGGTGCTCAGTGCTCAGGGTGATCAGTGCTCAGTACACAGGGTGCTGGGTGCTCAGTGCGCAGGGTGCTGGGAGCTCAGTCCTCAGGGTGCTCAGTACTCAGGGTGCTCGGTGCTCAGTGCTCAGTACTCAGGGTGCTCAGTACTCAGGGTGCTGGGTGCTCAGTGCTCGGGGTGCTGGGTGCTCAGTTCTCAGGGTGCTGGGTGCTCAGTACTCGGGGTGCTGGGTGCTCAGTACTCAGGGTGCTGGGTGCTCAGTGCTCGGGTTGCTGGGTGCTCAGTGCTCAGGGTGCTGGGTGCTCAGTACTCAGGGTGCTGGGTGCTCAGTACTCAGGGTGCTGGGTGCTCAGTGCTCAGGGTGCTGGGTGCTCAGTGCTCAGTGCTCAGGGTGCTGGGTGCTCAGTACTCAGGGTGCTGGGTGCTCAGTACTCAGGGTGCTGGGTGCTCAGTACTCAGTGCTCGGGGTCCTGGGTACTCCGTGCTCAGGGTGCTGGGTGCTCAGTGCTCTGGGTGCTTAGTGCTCAGTACTCAGGGTGCTGGGTGCTCAGTACTCAGGGTGCTGGGTGCTCATTCTCGGGGTGCTGGGTGCTCAGTGCTCGGGGTGCTGGGTGCTCAGTACTCAGGGTGCTGGAGGCTCAGTACTCAGGGTGCTGGGTGCTCAGTACTCAGGGTGCTCGGTTCTCAGTACTCAGGGTGCTCGGTGCTCATTCTCGGGGTGCTGGGTGCTCAGTGCTCGGGGTGCTGGGTGCTCAGTACTCAGGGTGCTGGGGGCTCAGTACTCAGGGTGCTGGGTGCTCAGAACTCAGGGTGATCTGTTCTCAGTACTCAGGTTGCTGAGTGCTCAGTGCTCGGGGTGCTGGGTGCTCAGTACTCGGGGTGCTCAGTGCTCAGTACTCAAGGTGCTGGGTGCTCAGTGCTCAGGGTGCTGGGTGCTCAGTGCTCAGGGTGCTTGGTGCTCAGTGCTCAATGTGCAGGGTGCTCAGTACTCAGGGTGCTGGGTGCTAAGTGCTCAGGGTGATCGGTGCTCAGTACTCAGGGTGCTCCGTGCTCAGGGTGCTGGGTGCTCAGTGCTCAGGGTGCTGGGTGCTCAGTGCTTGGGGTGCTGGGTGCTGAGTGCTCAGGGTGCTGGGTGCTCAGTGCTCGGGGTGCTCGGTGCTCAGTGCTCAGGGTCCTGGGTGCTCAGTACTCAGGGTGCTGGGTGCTTAGTACTCAGGGTGCTCAGTGCTCAGTACACAGGGTGCTGGGTGCTCAGTGCTCGGGATGCTGGGTGCTCAGAACTCAGTGTGCTGGGTGCTCAGTACTCAGGGTGCTGGGTGCTCAGTGCTCAGGGCGCTGGGTGATCAGTGCTCAGGGTGCTGGGTGCTCAGTGATCGGGGTGCTGGGTGCTCAGTACTCAGGGTGCTCAGTGCTCGGGGAGCTCGGTGCTCAGTACTCAGGGTGCTGGGTGCTCAGTACTCAGTGCTCGGGGTCCTGGGTGCTCCGTGCTCGGGGTGCTGGGTGCTCAGTGCTCTGGGTGCTTAGTGCTCAGTACTCAGGTTGCTGGGTGCTCAGTACTCAGGGTGCTGGGTGCTCATTCTCGGGGTGCTGGGTGCTCAGTGCTCGGGGTGCTGGGTGCTCAGTACTCAGGGTGCTGGAGGCTCAGTACTCAGGGTGCTGGGTGCTCAGTACTCAGGGTGCTCGGTTCTCAGTACTCAGGGCGCTGGGTGCTCATTCTCGGGGTGCTGGGTGCTCAGTGCTCGGGGTGCTGGGTGCTCAGAACTCAGGGTGCTGGGGGCTCAGTACTCAGGGTGCTGGGTGCTCAGTACTCAGGGTGATCTGTTCTCAGTACTCAGGTTGCTGGGTGCTCAGTGCTCGGGGTGCTGGGTGCTCAGTACTCAGGGTGCTGGGTGCTCAGTGCTCGGGTTGCTCGGTGCTCAGTACTCGGGGTGCTGGGTGCTCAGTACTCGGGGTGCTGGGTGCTCAGTGCTCAGGGTGCTGGGTGCTCAGTGCTCGGGGTGCTGGGTGCTCAGTGCTGAGGGTGGTGCTGGGTGCTCAGTAGTCAGGGTCCTGGGTGCTCAGTGCTCAGGGTGCTGGGTGCTCAGTACTCTGAGTGCTGGGTGCTCAGTGCTCAGGGTGATCGGTGCTCAGTACTCAGGGTGCTGGGTGCTCAGTGCTCAGGGTGCTGGGTACTCAGTCCTCAGGGTGCTCAGTGCTCAGGGTGCTGGGTGCTCAGTGCTCGGGGTGCTCGGTGCTCAGTACTCAGGGTGCTGAGTGCTCAGTTCTCAGGGTGCTGGGTGCTCAGTACTCATGGTTCTGGGTGCTCAGTACTCAGGGGGCTGGGTGCTCAGTGCTCAGGGTGCTGGGTGCTCAGTGCTCAGGGTGCTGGGTGCTCAGTGCTCGGGGTGCTGGGTGCTCAGTGCTCGGGGTGCTGGGTGCTCAGTGCTCAGTGCTCAGGGTGTTGGGTGCTCAGTGCTCAGTGCTCAGGGTGCTGGGTGCTCAGTACTCAGGGTGCTGGGTGCTCAGTACTCAGGGTGCTGGGTGCTCAGTGCTCAGGGTGCTGGGTGCTCAGTACTCTGGGTGTTGGGTGCTCAGTACTCAGGGTGCTGGGTGCTCAGTGCTTGGGGTGCTGGGTGCTGAGTGCTCAGGGTGCTGGGTGCTCAGTGCTCGGGGTGCTCGGTGCTCAGTGCTCAGGGTCCTGGGTGTTCAGTACTCAGGGTGCTGGGTGCTTAGTACTCAGGGTGCTCAGTGCTCAGTACACAGGGTGCTGGGTGCTCAGTGCTCGGGGTGCTGGGTGCTCAGTACTCAGCGTGCTGGGTGCTCAGTACTCAGGGTGCTGGGTGCTCAGTGCTCAGGGTGCTGGGTGATCAGTGCTCAGGGTGCTGGGTGCTCAGTGATCGGGGTGCTGGGTGCTCAGTACTCAGGGTGCTCAGTGCTCGGGGAGCTCGGTGTTCATTACTCAGGGTGCTGGGTGCTCAGTACTCAGTGCTCGGTGTCCTGGGTGCTCCGTGCTCGGGGTGCTGGGTGCTCAGTGCTCTGGGTGATTAGTGCTCAGTACTCAGGGTGCTGGGTGCTCAGTACTCAGGGTGCTGGGTGCTCATTCTCGGGGTGCTGGGTGCTCAGTGCTCGGGGTGCTGGGTGCTCAGTACTCAGGGTGCTGGAGGCTCAGTACTCAGGGTGCTGGGTGCTCAGTACTCAGGGTGCTCGGTTCTCAGTACTCAGGGTGCTGGGTGCTCATTCTCGGGGTGCTGGGTGCTCAGTGCTCGGGGTGCTGGGTGCTCAGTACTCAGGGTGCTGGGGGCTCAGTACTCAGGGTGCTGGGTGCTCAGTACTCAGGATGATCTGTTCTCAGTACTCAGGTTGCTGGGTGCTCAGTGCTCGGGGTGCTGGGTGCTCAGAACTCAGGGTGCTGGGTGCTCAGTACTCGGGGTGCTGGGTGCTCAGTGCTCAGGGTGCTGGGTGCTCAGTGCTCGGGGTGCTGGGTGCTCAGTGCTGAGGGTGGTGCTGGGTGCTCATTACTCAGGGTCCTGGGTGCTCAGTGCTCAGTGTGCTGGGTGCTCAGTACTCAGGGTGCTGGGTGCTCAGTGCTCAGGGTGATCGGTGCTCAGTACTCAGGGTGCTCAGTACTCAGGGTGCTGGGTGCTCTGTACTCAGGGTGCTGGGTGCTCAGTGCTCGGGGTCCTGGGTGCTCAGTGTGATCGGTGCTCAGTACTCAGGGTGCTGGGTGCTCAGTGCTCAGGGTGCTGGGTACTCAGTCCTCAGGGTGCTCAGTGCTCAGGGTGCTGGGTGCTCAGTGCTCGGGGTGCTCGGTGCTCAGTACTCAGGGTGCTGAGTGCTCAGTACTCAGGGTGCTGGGTGCTCAGTACTCATGGTTCTGGGTGCTCAGTACTCAGGGGGCTGAGTGCTCATTGCTCAGGGTGCTGGGTGCTCAGTGCTCAGGGTGCTGGGTGCTCAGTGCTCGGGGTGCTGGGTGCTCAGTGCTCGGGGTACTGGGTGCTCAGTGCTCAGTGCTCAGGGTGTTGGGTGCTCAGTGCTCGGTGCTCAGGGTGCTGGGTGCTCAGTACTCAGGGTGCTGGGTGCTCAGTACTCAGGGTGCTGGATGCTCAGTGCTCAGGGTGCTGGGTGCTCAGTACTCTGGGTGTTGGGTGCTCAGTACTCAGGGTGCTGGGTGCTCAGTGCTCGGGGTGCTGGGTGCTCAGTGCTCGGGGTGCTGGGTGCTCAGTGCTCAGGGTGCTGGGTGCTCAGTATTCAGGGTGCTGGGTGCTCAGTGCTCGGGGTGCTCAGTGCTCAGTACTCAGGGTGCTGGGTGCTCAGTACTCAGGGTGCTGGGTGCTCAATGCTCATGGTGCTGGGTGCTCAGTGCTCAGGGTGCTGGGGGCTCACTGCTCGGGGTGCTGGGTGCTCAGGGCTGTGGTGCTGGGTGCTCAGTGCTCAGTGCTCAGGGTGCTGGGTGCTCAGTGCTCAGTGCTCAGGGTGCTGGTTGCTCAGTACTCAGGGTGCTGGGTGCTCAGTACTCAGGGTGCTGGGTGCTCAGTGCTCGGGGTGCTCGGTGCTCAGTACTCAAGGTGCTGGTTGCTCAGTGCTCAGGGTGCTGGGTGCTCAGTCCTCGGGGTGCTCCGTGCTCAGTGATCAGGGTGCTGGGTGCTCAGTATTCAGGGTGCTCGGTGCTCAGTACTCAGGGTTCTCAGTGCTCAGGGTGCTGGGTCCTCAGTACTCAGGGTGCTCAGTGCTCAGTACTCGGGGTGCTGGGTTCTCAGTACTCAGGGTGCTCAGTGCTCAGTACTCGGGGTGCTGGGTGCTCAGTGCTCAGTGTGCTCAGTGCTCAGTGCTCGGGGTGGTGGGTGCTCAGTTCTCGGGGCGCTGGGTCCTCAGTGCTCGGGGTGCTGGGTGCTCAGTACTAACGGTGCTGTGTGCTCAGTGCTCAGTACTCAGCGTGCTGGGTGCTCAGTGCTCAGAGTGTTGGGTGCTCAGTACTCAGGTTGCTGGGTGCTCAGTGCTCAGTGCTCAGGGTGCTCAGTGCTCAGGGTGCTCAGTGCTCAGGGTGCTGGGTGCTCAGGGTGCTGGGTGCTCAGTGCTCGGGGTGCTGGGTGCTCAGTGCTCAGTGCTCAGGTTGCTGGGTGCTCAGTGCTCAGTGCTCAGGGTGCTGGGTGCTCAGGGTGCTGGGTGCTCAGTGCTCGGGGTGCTGGGTGCTCAGTGCTCAGTGCTCAGGTTGCTGGGTGCTCAGTGCTCAGTGCTCAGGGTGCTGGGTGTTCAGTACTCAGGGTGCTGGGTGCTCAGAACTCAGGGTGATCTGTTCTCAGTACTCAGGTTGCTGAGTGCTCAGTGCTCGGGGTGCTGGGTGCTCAGTACTCGGGGTGCTCAGTGCTCAGTACTCAAGGTGCTGGGTGCTCAGTGCTCAGGGTGCTGGGTGCTCAGTGCTCAGGGTGCTTGGTGCTCAGTGCTCAATGTGCAGGGTGCTCAGTACTCAGGGTGCTGGGTGCTAAGTGCTCAGGGTGATCGGTGCTCAGTACTCAGGGTGCTCCGTGCTCAGGGTGCTGGGTGCTCAGTGCTCAGGGTGCTGGGTGCTCAGTGCTTGGGGTGCTGGGTGCTGAGTGCTCAGGGTGCTGGGTGCTCAGTGCTCGGGGTGCTCGGTGCTCAGTGCTCAGGGTCCTGGGTGCTCAGTACTCAGGGTGCTGGGTGCTTAGTACTCAGGGTGCTCAGTGCTCAGTACACAGGGTGCTGGGTGCTCAGTGCTCGGGATGCTGGGTGCTCAGTACTCAGTGTGCTGGGTGCTCAGTACTCAGGGTGCTGGGTGCTCAGTGCTCAGGGCGCTGGGTGATCAGTGCTCAGGGTGCTGGGTGCTCAGTGATCGGGGTGCTGGGTGCTCAGTACTCAGGGTGCTCAGTGCTCGGGGAGCTCGGTGCTCAGTACTCAGGGTGCTGGGTGCTCAGTACTCAGTGCTCGGGGTCCTGGGTGCTCCGTGCTCGGGGTGCTGGGTGCTCAGTGCTCTGGGTGCTTAGTGCTCAGTACTCAGGGTGCTGGGTGCTCAGTACTCAGGGTGCTGGGTGCTCATTCTCGGGGTGCTGGGTGCTCAGTGCTCGGGGTGCTGGGTGCTCAGTACTCAGGGTGCTGGAGGCTCAGTACTCAGGGTGCTGGGTGCTCAGTACTCAGGGTGCTCGGTTCTCAGTACTCAGGGCGCTGGGTGCTCATTCTCGGGGTGCTGGGTGCTCAGTGCTCGGGGTGCTGGGTGCTCAGAACTCAGGGTGCTGGGGGCTCAGTACTCAGGGTGCTGGGTGCTCAGTACTCAGGGTGATCTGTTCTCAGTACTCAGGTTGCTGGGTGCTCAGTGCTCGGGGTGCTGGGTGCTCAGTACTCAGGGTGCTGGGTGCTCAGTGCTCGGGGTGCTCGGTGCTCAGTACTCGGGGTGCTGGGTGCTCAGTACTCGGGGTGCTGGGTGCTCAGTGCTCAGGGTGCTGGGTGCTCAGTGCTCGGGGTGCTGGGTGCTCAGTGCTGAGGGTGGTGCTGGGTGCTCAGTAGTCAGGGTCCTGGGTGCTCAGTGCTCAGGGTGCTGGGTGCTCAGTACTCTGAGTGCTGGGTGCTCAGTGCTCAGGGTGATCGGTGCTCAGTACTCAGGGTGCTGGGTGCTCAGTGCTCAGGGTGCTGGGTACTCAGTCCTCAGGGTGCTCAGTGCTCAGGGTGCTGGGTGCTCAGTGCTCGGGGTGCTCGGTGCTCAGTACTCAGGGTGCTGAGTGCTCAGTTCTCAGGGTGCTGGGTGCTCAGTACTCATGGTTCTGGGTGCTCAGTACTCAGGGGGCTGGGTGCTCAGTGCTCAGGGTGCTGGGTGCTCAGTGCTCAGGGTGCTGGGTGCTCAGTGCTCGGGGTGCTGGGTGCTCAGTGCTCGGGGTGCTGGGTGCTCAGTGCTCAGTGCTCAGGGTGTTGGGTGCTCAGTGCTCAGTGCTCAGGGTGCTGGGTGCTCAGTACTCAGGGTGCTGGGTGCTCAGTACTCAGGGTGCTGGGTGCTCAGTGCTCAGGGTGCTGGGTGCTCAGTACTCTGGGTGTTGGGTGCTCAGTACTCAGGGTGCTGGGTGCTCAGTGCTTGGGGTGCTGGGTGCTGAGTGCTCAGTGTGCTGGGTGCTCAGTGCTCGGGGTGCTCGGTGCTCAGTGCTCAGGGTCCTGGGTGTTCAGTACTCAGGGTGCTGGGTGTTTAGTACTCAGGGTGCTCAGTGCTCAGTACACAGGGTGCTGGGTGCTCAGTGCTCGGGGTGCTGGGTGCTCAGTACTCAGCGTGCTGGGTGCTCAGTACTCAGGGTGCTGGGTGCTCAGTGCTCAGGGTGCTGGGTGATCAGTGCTCAGGGTGCTGGGTGCTCAGTGATCGGGGTGCTGGGTGCTCAGTACTCAGGGTGCTCAGTGCTCGGGGAGCTCGGTGTTCAGTACTCAGGGTGCTGGGTGCTCAGTACTCAGTGCTCGGTGTCCTGGGTGCTCCGTGCTCGGGGTGCTGGGTGCTCAGTGCTCTGGGTGATTAGTGCTCAGTACTCAGGGTGCTGGGTGCTCAGTACTCAGGGTGCTGGGTGCTCATTCTCGGGGTGCTGGGTGCTCAGTGCTCGGGGTGCTGGGTGCTCAGTACTCAGGGTGCTGGAGGCTCAGTACTCAGGGTGCTGGGTGCTCAGTACTCAGGGTGCTCGGTTCTCAGTACTCAGGGTGCTGGGTGCTCATTCTCGGGGTGCTGGGTGCTCAGTGCTCGGGGTGCTGGGTGCTCAGTACTCAGGGTGCTGGGGGCTCAGTACTCAGGGTGCTGGGTGCTCAGTACTCAGGATGATCTGTTCTCAGTACTCAGGTTGCTGGGTGCTCAGTGCTCGGGGTGCTGGGTGCTCAGAACTCAGGGTGCTGGGTGCTCAGTGCTCGGGGTACTCGGTGCTCAGTACTCAGGGTGCTGGGTGCTCAGTACTCGGGGTGCTGGGTGCTCAGTGCTCAGGGTGCTGGGTGCTCAGTGCTCGGGGTGCTGGGTGCTCAGTGCTGAGGGTGGTGCTGGGTGCTCATTACTCAGGGTCCTGGGTGCTCAGTGCTCAGTGTGCTGGGTGCTCAGTACTCAGGGTGCTGGGTGCTCAGTGCTCAGGGTGATCGGTGCTCAGTACTCAGGGTGCTCAGTACTCAGGGTGCTGGGTGCTCTGTACTCAGGGTGCTGGGTGCTCAGTGCTCGGGGTCCTGGGTGCTCAGTGTGATCGGTGCTCAGTACTCAGGGTGCTGGGTGCTCAGTGCTCAGGGTGCTGGGTACTCAGTCCTCAGGGTGCTCAGTGCTCAGGGTGCTGGGTGCTCAGTGCTCGGGGTGCTCGGTGCTCAGTACTCAGGGTGCTGAGTGCTCAGTACTCAGGGTGCTGGGTGCTCAGTACTCATGGTTCTGGGTGCTCAGTACTCAGGGGGCTGAGTGCTCATTGCTCAGGGTGCTGGGTGCTCAGTGCTCAGGGTGCTGGGTGCTCAGTGCTCGGGGTGCTGGGTGCTCAGTGCTCGGGGTACTGGGTGCTCAGTGCTCAGTGCTCAGGGTGTTGGGTGCTCAGTGCTCGGTGCTCAGGGTGCTGGGTGCTCAGTACTCAGGGTGCTGGGTGCTCAGTACTCAGGGTGCTGGGTGCTCAGTGCTCAGGGTGCTGGGTGCTCAGTACTCTGGGTGTTGGGTGCTCAGTACTCAGGGTGCTGGGTTCTCAGTGCTCGGGGTGCTGGGTGCTCAGTGCTCGGGGTGCTGGGTGCTCAGTGCTCAGGGTGCTGGGTGCTCAGTATTCAGGGTGCTGGGTGCTCAGTGCTCGGGGTGCTCAGTGCTCAGTACTCAGGGTGCTGGGTGCTCAGTACTCAGGGTGCTGGGTGCTCAATGCTCATGGTGCTGGGTGCTCAGTGCTCAGGGTGCTGGGGGCTCAGTGCTCGGGGTGCTGGGTGCTCAGGGCTGTGGTGCTGGGTGCTCAGTGCTCAGTGCTCAGGGTGCTGGGTGCTCAGTGCTCAGTGCTCAGGGTGCTGGTTGCTCAGTACTCAGGGTGCTGGGTGCTCAGTACTCAGGGTGCTGGGTGCTCAGTGCTCGGGGTGCTCGGTGCTCAGTACTCAAGGTGCTGGGTGCTCAGTGCTCAGGGTGCTGGGTGCTCAGTCCTCGGGGTGCTCCGTGCTCAGTGATCAGGGTGCTGGGTGCTCAGTATTCAGGGTGCTCGGTGCTCAGTACTCAGGGTTCTCAGTGCTCAGGGTGCTGGGTCCTCAGTACTCAGGGTGCTCAGTGCTCAGTACTCGGGGTGCTGGGTTCTCAGTACTCAGGGTGCTCAGTGCTCAGTACTCGGGGTGCTGGGTGCTCAGTGCTCAGTGTGCTCAGTGCTCAGTGCTCGGGGTGGTGGGTGCTCAGTTCTCGGGGCGCTGGGTCCTCAGTGCTCGGGGTGCTGGGTGCTCAGTACTAACGGTGCTGTGTGCTCAGTGCTCAGTACTCAGCGTGCTGGGTGCTCAGTGCTCAGAGTGTTGGGTGCTCAGTACTCAGGGTGCTGGGTGCTCAGTGCTCAGTGCTCAGGGTGCTCAGTGCTCAGGGTGCTCAGTGCTCAGGGTGCTGGGTGCTCAGGGTGCTGGGTGCTCAGTGCTCGGGGTGCTGGGTGCTCAGTGCTCAGGGTGATCGGTGCTCAGTACTCAGGGTGCTGGGTGCTCAGTGCTCAGGGTGCTGGGTACTCAGTCCTCAGGGTGCTCAGTGCTCAGGGTGCTGGGTGCTCAGTGCTCGGGGTGCTCGGTGCTCAGTACTCAGGGTGCTGAGTGCTCAGTTCTCAGGGTGCTGGGTGCTCAGTACTCATGGTTCTGGGTGCTCAGTACTCAGGGGGCTGGGTGCTCAGTGCTCAGGGTGCTGGGTGCTCAGTGCTCAGGGTGCTGGGTGCTCAGTGCTCGGGGTGCTGGGTGCTCAGTGCTCGGGGTGCTGGGTGCTCAGTGCTCAGTGCTCAGGGTGTTGGGTGCTCAGTGCTCAGTGCTCAGGGTGCTGGGTGCTCAGTACTCAGGGTGCTGGGTGCTCAGTACTCAGGGTGCTGGGTGCTCAGTGCTCAGGGTGCTGGGTGCTCAGTACTCTGGGTGTTGGGTGCTCAGTACTCAGGGTGCTGGGTGCTCAGTGCTTGGGGTGCTGGGTGCTGAGTGCTCAGTGTGCTGGGTGCTCAGTGCTCGGGGTGCTCGGTGCTCAGTGCTCAGGGTCCTGGGTGTTCAGTACTCAGGGTGCTGGGTGCTTAGTACTCAGGGTGCTCAGTGCTCAGTACACAGGGTGCTGGGTGCTCAGTGCTCGGGGTGCTGGGTGCTCAGTACTCAGCGTGCTGGGTGCTCAGTACTCAGGGTGCTGGGTGCTCAGTGCTCAGGGTGCTGGGTGATCAGTGCTCAGGGTGCTGGGTGCTCAGTGATCGGGGTGCTGGGTGCTCAGTACTCAGGGTGCTCAGTGCTCGGGGAGCTCGGTGTTCAGTACTCAGGGTGCTGGGTGCTCAGTACTCAGTGCTCGGTGTCCTGGGTGCTCCGTGCTCGGGGTGCTGGGTGCTCAGTGCTCTGGGTGATTAGTGCTCATTACTCAGGGTGCTGGGTGCTCAGTACTCAGGGTGCTGGGTGCTCATTCTCGGGGTGCTGGGTGCTCAGTGCTCGGGGTGCTGGGTGCTCAGTACTCAGGGTGCTGGAGGCTCAGTACTCAGGGTGCTGGGTGCTCAGTACTCAGGGTGCTCGGTTCTCAGTACTCAGGGTGCTGGGTGCTCATTCTCGGGGTGCTGGGTGCTCAGTGCTCGGGGTGCTGGGTGCTCAGTACTCAGGGTGCTGGGGGCTCAGTACTCAGGGTGCTGGGTGCTCAGTACTCAGGATGATCTGTTCTCAGTACTCAGGTTGCTGGGTGCTCAGTGCTCGGGGTGCTGGGTGCTCAGAACTCAGGGTGCTGGGTGCTCAGTGCTCGGGGTACTCGGTGCTCAGTACTCAGGGTGCTGGGTGCTCAGTACTCGGGGTGCTGGGTGCTCAGTGCTCAGGGTGCTGGGTGCTCAGTGCTCGGGGTGCTGGGTGCTCAGTGCTGAGGGTGGTGCTGGGTGCTCATTACTCAGGGTCCTGGGTGCTCAGTGCTCAGTGTGCTGGGTGCTCAGTACTCAGGGTGCTGGGTGCTCAGTGCTCAGGGTGATCGGTGCTCAGTACTCAGGGTGCTCAGTACTCAGGGTGCTGGGTGCTCTGTACTCAGGGTGCTGGGTGCTCAGTGCTCGGGGTCCTGGGTGCTCAGTGTGATCGGTGCTCAGTACTCAGGGTGCTGGGTGCTCAGTGCTCAGGGTGCTGGGTACTCAGTCCTCAGGGTGCTCAGTGCTCAGGGTGCTGGGTGCTCAGTGCTCGGGGTGCTCGGTGCTCAGTACTCAGGGTGCTGAGTGCTCAGTACTCAGGGTGCTGGGTGCTCAGTACTCATGGTTCTGGGTGCTCAGTACTCAGGGGGCTGAGTGCTCATTGCTCAGGGTGCTGGGTGCTCAGTGCTCAGGGTGCTGGGTGCTCAGTGCTCGGGGTGCTGGGTGCTCAGTGCTCGGGGTACTGGGTGCTCAGTGCTCAGTGCTCAGGGTGTTGGGTGCTCAGTGCTCGGTGCTCAGGGTGCTGGGTGCTCAGTACTCAGGGTGCTGGGTGCTCAGTACTCAGGGTGCTGGGTGCTCAGTGCTCAGGGTGCTGGGTGCTCAGTACTCTGGGTGTTGGGTGCTCAGTACTCAGGGTGCTGGGTGCTCAGTGCTCGGGGTGCTGGGTGCTCAGTGCTCGGGGTGCTGGGTGCTCAGTGCTCAGGGTGCTGGGTGCTCAGTATTCAGGGTGCTTGGTGCTCAGTGCTCGGGGTGCTCAGTGCTCAGTAATCAGGGTGCTGGGTGCTCAGTACTCAAAGTGCTGGGTGCTCAATGCTCATGGTGCTGGGTGCTCAGTGCTCAGGGTGCTGGGGGCTCAGTGCTCGGGGTGCTGGGTGCTCAGGGCTGTGGTGCTGGGTGCTCAGTGCTCAGTGCTCAGGGTGCTGGGTGCTCAGTGCTCAGTGCTCAGGGTGCTGGTTGCTCAGTACTCAGGGTGCTGGGTGCTCAGTACTCAGGGTGCTGGGTGCTCAGTGCTCGGGGTGCTCGGTGCTCAGTACTCAAGGTGCTGGGTGCTCAGTGCTCAGGGTGCTGGGTGCTCAGTCCTCGGGGTGCTCCGTGCTCAGTGATCAGGGTGCTGGGTGCTCAGTATTCAGGGTGCTCGGTGCTCAGTACTCAGGGTTCTCAGTGCTCAGGGTGCTGGGTCCTCAGTACTCAGGGTGCTCAGTGCTCAGTACTCGGGGTGCTGGGTTCTCAGTACTCAGGGTGCTCAGTGCTCAGTACTCGGGGTGCTGGGTGCTCAGTGCTCAGTGTGCTCAGTGCTCAGTGCTCGGGGTGGTGGGTGCTCAGTTCTCGGGGCGCTGGGTCCTCAGTGCTCGGGGTGCTGGGTGCTCAGTACTAACGGTGCTGTGTGCTCAGTGCTCAGTACTCAGCGTGCTGGGTGCTCAGTGCTCAGAGTGTTGGGTGCTCAGTACTCAGGGTGCTGGGTGCTCAGTGCTCAGTGCTCAGGGTGCTCAGTGCTCAGGGTGCTCAGTGCTCAGGGTGCTGGGTGCTCAGGGTGCTGGGTGCTCAGTGCTCGGGGTGCTGGGTGCTCAGTGCTCAGTGCTCAGGTTGCTGGGTGCTCAGTGCTCAGTGCTCAGGGTGCTGGGTGTTCAGTACTCAGGGTGCTCGGTGCTCAGTGCTCAGGGTGCTGGGTGCCCAGTACTCAGGGTTCTGGGTGCTCAGTGCTCGGGGTGCTGGGTGCTCAGTGCTCAGTGTGATCAGTGCTCAGTACTCAGGGTGCTGGGTGCTCAGTGATCAGGGTGCTGGGTGCTCAGTCCTCAGGGTGCTCAGTACTCAGGGTGCTCGGTGCTCAGTGCTCAGTACTCAGGGTGCTCAGTACTCAGGGTGCTGGGTGCTCAGTGCTCAGGGTGCTCGGTGCTCAGTACTCAGGGTTCTCAGTGCTCAGGGTGCTGGGTGTTCAGTACTCAGGGTGCTCAGTGCTCAGTACCCGGGGTGCTGGGTGCTCAGTACTAAGGTGCTCAGTGCTCAGTACTCGGGGTGCTGGGTGCTCAGTGCTCAATGTGGTCAGTGCTCAGTGCTCGGGGTGCTGGGTGCTCAGTTCTCGGGGCGCTTGGTGCTCAGTGCTCGGGGTGCTGGGTGCTCAGTACTCAGGGTGCTGTGTGCTCAGTGCTCAGTACTCAGCGTGCTGGGTGCTCAGTGCTCAGAGTTTTGGGTGCTCAGTACTCAAGGTGCTGGGTGCTCAGTGCTCAGTGCTCAGGGTGCTCAGTGCTCAGGGTGCTCAGTGCTCAGGGTGCTGGGTGCTCAGGGTGCTGGGTGCTCAGTGCTCGGGGTGCTGGGTGCTCAGTGCTCAGTGCTCAGGGTGCTGGGTGCTCAGTGCTCAGGGTGCTGGGTGTTCAGTACTCAGGGTGCTCGGTGCTCAGTGCTCAGGGTACTGGGTGCTCAGTGCTCGGGGTGCTGGGTGCTCAGTGCTCAGGGTGATCAGTGCTCAGTACTCAGGGTGCTGGGTGCTCAGTGCTCAGGGTGCTGGGTGCTCAGTCCTCAGGGTGCTCAGTACTCAGGGTGCTCGGTGCTCAGTGCTCAGTACTCAGGGTGCTCAGTACTCAGGGTGCTGGGTGCTCAGTGCTCGGGGTGCTGGGTGCTCAGTACTCAGGGTGCTGGGTGCTCAGTACTCGGGGTGCTGGGTGCTCAGTACCCAGGGTGCTGGGTGCTCAGTGCTCGGGGTGCTGGGTGCTCAGTGCTCAGGGTGATCGGTGCTCAGTGCTCAGGGTGCTGGGTGCTCAGTCCTCCGGGTGCTCAGTGCTCAGGGTGCTGGGTGCTCAGTGCTCGGGGTGCTAGGTGCTCAGTACTCAGGGTGCTGAGTGCTCAGTACTCAGGGTGCTGGGTGCTCAGTACTCAGGGTGCTGGGTGCTCAGTACTCAGGGTGCTGGGTGCTCAATGCTCATGGTGCTGGGTGCTCAGTGCTCGGGGTGCTGGGTGCTCAGTGCTCAGGGTGCTGGGTGCTCAGTATTCAGGGTGCTGGGTGCTCAGTGCTCGGGGTGCTCAGTGCTCAGTACTCAGGGTGCTGGGTGCTCAGTACTCAGGGTGCTGGGTGCTCAATGCTCATGGTGCTGGGTGCTCAGTGCTCAGGGTGCTGGGGGCTCAGTGCTCGGGGTGCTGGGTGCTCAGGGCTGTGGTGCTGGGTGCTCAGTGCTCAGTGCTCAGGGTGCTGGGTGCTCAGTGCTCAGTGCTCAGGGTGCTGGTTGCTCAGTACTCAGGGTGCTGGGTGCTCAGTACTCAGGGTGCTGGGTGCTCAGTGCTCGGGGTGCTCGGTGCTCAGTACTCAAGGTGCTGGGTGCTCAGTGCTCAGGGTGCTGGGTGCTCAGTCCTCGGGGTGCTCCGTGCTCAGTGATCAGGGTGCTGGGTGCTCAGTATTCAGGGTGCTCGGTGCTCAGTACTCAGGGTTCTCAGTGCTCAGGGTGCTGGGTCCTCAGTACTCAGGGTGCTCAGTGCTCAGTACTCGGGGTGCTGGGTTCTCAGTACTCAGGGTGCTCAGTGCTCAGTACTCGGGGTGCTGGGTGCTCAGTGCTCAGTGTGCTCAGTGCTCAGTGCTCGGGGTGGTGGGTGCTCAGTTCTCGGGGCGCTGGGTCCTCAGTGCTCGGGGTGCTGGGTGCTCAGTACTAACGGTGCTGTGTGCTCAGTGCTCAGTACTCAGCGTGCTGGGTGCTCAGTGCTCAGAGTGTTGGGTGCTCAGTACTCAGGGTGCTGGATGCTCAGTGCTCAGTGCTCAGGGTGCTCAGTGCTCAGGGTGCTCAGTGCTCAGGGTGCTGGGTGCTCAGGGTGCTGGGTGCTCAGTGCTCGGGGTGCTGGGTGCTCAGTGCTCAGTGCTCAGGTTGCTGGGTGCTCAGTGCTCAGTGCTCAGGGTGCTGGGTGTTCAGTACTCAGGGTGCTCGGTGCTCAGTGCTCAGGGTGCTGGGTGCCCAGTACTCAGGGTTCTGGGTGCTCAGTGCTCGGGGTGCTGGGTGCTCAGTGCTCAGTGTGATCAGTGCTCAGTACTCAGGGTGCTGGGTGCTCAGTGATCAGGGTGCTGGGTGCTCAGTCCTCAGGGTGCTCAGTACTCAGGGTGCTCGGTGCTCAGTGCTCAGTACTCAGGGTGCTCAGTACTCAGGGTGCTGGGTGCTCAGTGCTCAGGGTGCTCGGTGCTCAGTACTCAGGGTTCTCAGTGCTCAGGGTGCTGGGTGTTCAGTACTCAGGGTGCTCAGTGCTCAGTACCCGGGGTGCTGGGTGCTCAGTACTAAGGTGCTCAGTGCTCAGTACTCGGGGTGCTGGGTGCTCAGTGCTCAGTGTGCTCAGTGCTCAGTGCTCGGGGTGCTGGGTGCTCAGTTCTCGGGGCGCTTGGTGCTCAGTGCTCGGGGTGCTGGGTGCTCAGTACTCAGGGTGCTGTGTGCTCAGTGCTCAGTACTCAGCGTGCTGGGTGCTCAGTGCTCAGAGTTTTGGGTGCTCAGTACTCAAGGTGCTGGGTGCTCAGTGCTCAGTGCTCAGGGTGCTCAGTGCTCAGGGTGCTCAGTGCTCAGGGTGCTGGGTGCTCAGGGTGCTGGGTGCTCAGTGCTCGGGGTGCTGGGTGCTCAGTGCTCAGTGCTCAGGGTGCTGGGTGCTCAGTGCTCAGGGTGCTGGGTGTTCAGTACTCAGGGTGCTCGGTGCTCAGTGCTCAGGGTACTGGGTGCTCAGTGCTCGGGGTGCTGGGTGCTCAGTGCTCAGGGTGATCAGTGCTCAGTACTCAGGGTGCTGGGTGCTCAGTGCTCAGGGTGCTGGGTGCTCAGTCCTCAGGGTGCTCAGTACTCAGGGTGCTCGGTGCTCAGTGCTCAGTACTCAGGGTGCTCAGTACTCAGGGTGCTGGGTGCTCAGTGCTCGGGGTGCTGGGTGCTCAGTACTCAGGGTGCTGGGTGCTCAGTACTCGGGGTGCTGGGTGCTCAGTACCCAGGGTGCTGGGTGCTCAGTGCTCGGGGTGCTGGGTGCTCAGTGCTCAGGGTGATCGGTGCTCAGTGCTCAGGGTGCTGGGTGCTCAGTCCTCCGGGTGCTCAGTGCTCAGGGTGCTGGGTGCTCAGTGCTCGGGGTGCTAGGTGCTCAGTACTCAGGGTGCTGAGTGCTCAGTACTCAGGGTGCTGGGTGCTCAGTACTCAGGGTGCTGGGTGCTCAGTACTCAGGGTGCTGGGTGCTCAATGCTCATGGTGCTGGGTGCTCAGTGCTCAGGGTGCTGGGTGCTCAGTGCTCGGGGTGCTGGGTGCTCAGGGCTGTGGTGCTGGGTGCTCAGTGCTCAGTGCTCAGGGTGCTGGGTGCTCAGTGCTCAGTGCTCAGGGTGCTGGTTGCTCAGTACTCAGGGTGCTGGGTGCTCAGTGCTCGGGGTGCTCGGTGCTCAGTACTCAAGGTGCTGGGTGCTCAGTGCTCAGGGTGCTGGGTGCTCAGTCCTCGGGGTGCTCCGTGCTCAGTGATCAGGGTGCTGGGTGCTCAGTACTCAGGGTGCTCGGTGCTCAGTACTCAGGGTTCTCAGTGCTCAGTACTCAGGGTGCTGGGTGCTCAGTGCTCAGGGTGCTGGGTGCTCAGTACTCGGGGTGCTGGGTGCTCAGTGCTCAGGGTGCTCAGTGCTCAGTACTCAGTGCTCAGGGTGCTCAGTGCTCAGTGCTCAGGGTGCTGGGTGTTCAGTACTCAGGGTGCTGGGTGCTCAGTACTCAGGGTGCTGGGTGCTCAGTGCTCAGGGTGCTGGGTGCTCAGTACTCTGGGTGTTGGGTGCTCAGTACTCAGGGTGCTGGGTGCTCCGTGCTCGGGGTGCTGGGTGCTCATTGCTCACGGTGCTGGGTGCTCAGTGCTCAGGGTGCTGGGTGCTCAGTACTCAGGGTGCTGGGTGCTTAGTGCTCGAGGTGCTCGGTGCTCAGTACTCAAGGTGCTGGGTGCTCAGTGCTCAGGGTGCTGGGTGCTCAGTCCTCGGGGTGCTCCGTGCTCAGGGTGCTGGGTGCTCAGCGCTCAGGGTGCTGGGTGCTCAGTGATCGGGGTGCTGGGTGCTGAGTGCTCAGGGTGCTGGGTGCTCAGTGCTCGGGGTGCTCGGTGCTCAGTGCTCAGAGTCCTGGGTACTCAGTACTCAGGGTGCTGGGTGCTTAGTACTCAGGGTGCTCAGTGCTAAGTACACAGGGTGCTGGGTGCTCAGTGCTCGGGGTGCTGGTTGCTCAGTGCTCAGTACTCAGGGTGCTGGGTACTCAGTGCTCGGGGTGCTGGGTGCTCAGTGCTCAGGGTGCTGGGTGATCAGTGCTCAGGGTGCTGGGTGCTCAGTGATCGGGGTGCTGGGTGCTCAGTACTCAGGGTGCTCAGTGCTCGGGGAGCTCGGTGCTCAGTACTCAGGGTGCTGGGTGCTCAGTACTCAGTGCTCGGGGTCCTGGGTGCTCCGTGCTCGGGGTGCTGGGTGCTCAGTGCTCTGGGTGCTTAGTGCTCAGTACTCAGGGTGCTGGGGGCTCAGTACTCAGGGTGCTGGGGGCTCAGTAATCAGGGTGCTCGGTTCTCAGTATTCAGGGTGCTGGGAGCTCATTCTCGGGGTGCTGGGTGCTCAGTGCTCAGGGTGCTGGGTGCTCAGTACTCTTGGTGCTGGGGGCTCAGTACTCAGGGTGCTGGGTGCTCAGTACTCAGGGTGATCTGTTCTCAGTACTCAGGTTGCTGGGTGGTCAGTGCTCGGGGTGATGGGTGCTCAGTACTCGGGGTGCTCAGTGCTCAGTACTCAGGGTGCTGGGTGCTCAGTACTCAGGGTGCTGGGTGCTCAGTGCTCGGGGTGCTCGGTGCTCAGTGCTCGGGGTGCTGGGTGCTCAGTACTCGGGGTGCTGGGTGCTCAGTGCTCAGGGTGCTGGGTGCTCAGTGCTCGGGGTGCTGGGTGCTCAGTACTGAGGGTGGTGCTGGGTGCTCAGTACTCAGGGTGCTGGGTGCTCAGTGCTCAGGGTGCTGGGTGCTCAGTACTAAGGGTGCTGGGTGCTCACTACTCAGGGTGCTCGGTGGTCAGTACTCAGGGTGCTGGGTGCTCAGTGCTCAGGGTGCTGGGTACTCAGTACTCAGTGTGCTGGGTGCTCAGTACTCAGGGTGCTGGGTGCTCAGTGCTCAGGGTGCTTGGTGCTCAGTGCTCCTGGTGCTGGGTGCTCAGTACTCAGGGTGCTGGGTGCTCAGTGCTCAGGGTGATCGGTGCTCAGTACTCAGGGTGCTCAGTACTCAGGGTGCTGGCTGCTCAGTGCTCGGGGTGCTGGGTGCTCAGTACTCGGGGTGCTGGGTGCTCTGTACTCAGGGTGCTGGGTGCTCAGTTCTCGGGGTCCTGGGTGCTCAGTGCTCAGGGTGATCGGTGCTCAGTACTCAGGGTGCTGGGTGCTCAATGCTCAGGGTGCTGGGTACTCAGTCCTCAGGGTGCTCAGTGCTCAGGGTGCTGGGTGCTCAGTGCTCGGGGTGCTGAGTGCTCAGTACTTAGGGTGCTGGGTGGTCAGTACTCATGGTGCTGGGTGCTCAGTACTCAGGGGGCTGGGTGCTCAGTGCTCAGTGTGCTGGGTGCTCAGTGCTCAGGGTGCTGGGTGCTCAGTGCTCGGGGTGCTGGGTGCTCAGTGCTCGGGGTGCTGGGTGCTCAGTGCTCAGTGCTCAGGGTGTTGGGTGCTCAGTGCTCAGTGCTCAGGGTGCTGGGTGCTCAGTACTCAGGGTGCTGGGTGCTCAGTACTCAGGGTGCTGGGTGCTCAGTGCTCAGGGTGCTGGGTGCTCAGGACTCTGGGTGTTGGGTGCTCAGTACTCAGGGTGCTGGGTGCTCAATGCTCATGGTGCTGGGTGTTCAGTGCTCAGGGTGCTGGGTGCTCAGTGCTCGGGGTGCTGGGTGCTCAGGGCTGTGGTGCTGGGTGCTTAGTGCTCAGTGCTCAGGGTGCTGGGTGCTCAGTGCTCAGTGCTCAGGGTGCTGGTTGCTCAGTACTCAGGGTGCTGGGTGCTCAGTACTCAGGGTGCTGGGTGCTCAGTGCTCAGGGTGCTCTGTGCTCAGTACTCAGGGTGCTGGGTGCTCAGTGCTCGGGGTGCTGCGTGCTCAGTGCTCAGGGTGCTGGGTGCTCAGTGCTCAAGGTGCTGGGTGCTCAGTGCTCAGGGTGCTGGGTGCTCAGTCCTCGGTGTGCTCCGTGCTCAGTGATCAGGGTGCTGGGTGCTCAGTACTCAGGGTGCTCGGTGCTCAGTACTCAGGGTTCTCAGTGCTCAGTACTCAGGGTGCTGGGTGCTCAGTGCTCAGGGTGCTGGGTGCTCAGTACTCAGGGTGCTCAGTGCTCAGTACTCGGAGTGCTTGGTGCTCAGTACTCAGGGTGCTCAGTGCTCAGTACTCGGGGTGCTGGGTGCTCAGTGCTCAGGGTGCTCAGTGCTCAGTGCTCGGGGTGCTGGGTGCTCAGTGCTCAGGGCGCTGGGTGCTCAGTGCTCGGGGTGCTGGGTGCTCAGTGCTCGGGGTGCTGGGTGCTCAGTGCTCGGGGCGCTGGGTGCTCAGTGCTCGGGGTGCTGGGTGCTCAGTACTCGGGGTGCTGGGTGCTCAGTGCTCAGGGTGCTCAGTGCTCAGTACTCAGAGCTCAGGGTGCTCAGTGCTCAGTGCTCAGGGTGCTGGGTGTTCAGTACTCAGGGTGCTGGGTGCTCAGTACTCAGGGTGCTGGGTGCTCAGTGCTCAGGGTGCTGGGTGCTCAGTACTCTGGGTGTTGGGTGCTCAGTACTCAGGGTGCTGGGTGCTCCGTGCTCGGGGTGCTGGGTGCTCATTGCTCACGGTGCTGGGTGCTCAGTGCTCAGGGTGCTGGGTGCTCAGTACTCAGGGTGCTCGGTGCTCAGTACTCAGGGTTCTCAGTGCTCAGGGTGCTGGGTCCTCAGTACTCAGGGTGCTCAGTGCTCAGTACTCGGGGTGCTGGGTTCTCAGTACTCAGGATGCTCAGTGCTCAGTACTCGGGGTGCTGGGTTCTCAGTACTCAGGGTGCTCAGTGCTCAGTACTCGGGGTGCTGGGTGCTCAGTGCTCAGTGTGCTCAGTGCTCAGTGCTCGGGGTGGTGGGTGCTCAGTTCTCGGGGCGCTGGGTCCTCAGTGCTCGGGGTGCTGGGTGCTCAGTACTAAGGGTGCTGTGTGCTCAGTGCTCAGTACTCAGCGTGCTGGGGGCTCAGTGCTCAGAGTGTTGGGTGCTCAGTACTCAGGGTGCTGGGTGCTCAGTGCTCAGTGCTCAGGGTGCTCAGTGCTCAGGGTGCTCAGTGCTCAGGGTGCTGGTTGCTCAGGGTGCTGGATGCTCAGTGCTCGGGGTGCTGGGTGCTCAGTGCTCAGTGCTCAGGTTGCTGGGTGCTCAGTGCTCAGTGCTCAGGGTGCTGGGTGTTCAGTACTCAGGGTGCTCGGTGCTCAGTGCTCAGGGTGCTGGGTGCTCAGTACTCAGGGTTCTGGGTGCTCAGTGCTCGGGGTGCTGGGTGCTCAGTGCTCAGTGTGATCAGTGCTCAGTACTCAGGGTGCTGGGTGCTCAGTGCTTAGGGTGCTGGTTGCTCAGTCCTCAGGGTGCTCAGTACTCAGGGTGCTCGGTGCTCAGTGCTCAGTACTCAGGGTGCTCAGTACTCAGGGTGCTGGGTGCTCAGTGCTCAGGGTGCTCGGTGCTCAGTACTCAGGGTTCTCAGTGCTCAGGGTGCTGGGTGTTCAGTACTCAGGGTGCTCAGTGCTCAGTACCCGGGGTGCTGGGTGCTCAGTACTAAGGTGCTCAGTGCTCAGTACTCGGGGTGCTGGGTGCTCAGTGCTCAGTGTGCTCAGTGCTCAGTGCTCGGGGTGCTGGGTGCTCAGTTCTCGGGGCGCTTGGTGCTCAGTGCTCGGGGTGCTGGGTGCTCAGTACTCAGGGTGCTGTGTGCTCAGTGCTCAGTACTCAGCGTGCTGGGTGCTCAGTGCTCAGAGTTTTGGGTGCTCAGTACTCAAGGTGCTGGGTTCTCAGTGCTCAGTGCTCAGGGTGCTCAGTGCTCAGGGTGCTCAGTGCTCAGGGTGCTGGGTGCTCACTACTCAGGGTGCTCGGTGGTCAGTACTCAGGGTGCTGGGTGCTCAGTGCTCAGGGTGCTGGGTACTCAGTACTCAGTGTGCTGGGTGCTCAGTACTCAGGGTGCTGGGTGCTCAGTGCTCAGGGTGCTTGGTGCTCAGTGCTCCTGGTGCTGGGTGCTCAGTACTCAGGGTGCTGGGTGCTCAGTGCTCAGGGTGATCGGTGCTCAGTACTCAGGGTGCTCAGTACTCAGGGTGCTGGCTGCTCAGTGCTCGGGGTGCTGGGTGCTCAGTACTCGGGGTGCTGGGTGCTCTGTACTCAGGGTGCTGGGTGCTCAGTTCTCGGGGTCCTGGGTGCTCAGTGCTCAGGGTGATCGGTGCTCAGTACTCAGGGTGCTGGGTGCTCAATGCTCAGGGTGCTGGGTACTCAGTCCTCAGGGTGCTCAGTGCTCAGGGTGCTGGGTGCTCAGTGCTCGGGGTGCTCGGTGCTCAGTACTCAGGGTGCTGAGTGCTCAGTACTTAGGGTGCTGGGTGGTCAGTACTCATGGTGCTGGGTGCTCAGTACTCAGGGGGCTGGGTGCTCAGTGCTCAGTGTGCTGGGTGCTCAGTGCTCAGGGTGCTGGGTGCTCAGTGCTCGGGGTGCTGGGTGCTCAGTGCTCGGGGTGCTGGGTGCTCAGTGCTCAGTGCTCAGGGTGTTGGGTGCTCAGTGCTCAGTGCTCAGGGTGCTGGGTGCTCAGTACTCAGGGTGCTGGGTGCTCAGTACTCAGGGTGCTGGGTGCTCAGTGCTCAGGGTGCTGGGTGCTCAGGACTCTGGGTGTTGGGTGCTCAGTACTCAGGGTGCTGGGTGCTCAATGCTCATGGTGCTGGGTGTTCAGTGCTCAGGGTGCTGGGTGCTCAGTGCTCGGGGTGCTGGGTGCTCAGGGCTGTGGTGCTGGGTGCTTAGTGCTCAGTGCTCAGGGTGCTGGGTGCTCAGTGCTCAGTGCTCAGGGTGCTGGTTGCTCAGTACTCAGGGTGCTGGGTGCTCAGTACTCAGGGTGCTGGGTGCTCAGTGCTCAGGGTGCTCTGTGCTCAGTACTCAGGGTGCTGGGTGCTCAGTGCTCGGGGTGCTGCGTGCTCAGTGCTCAGGGTGCTGGGTGCTCAGTGCTCAAGGTGCTGGGTGCTCAGTGCTCAGGGTGCTGGGTGCTCAGTCCTCGGTGTGCTCCGTGCTCAGTGATCAGGGTGCTGGGTGCTCAGTACTCAGGGTGCTCGGTGCTCAGTACTCAGGGTTCTCAGTGCTCAGTACTCAGGGTGCTGGGTGCTCAGTGCTCAGGGTGCTGGGTGCTCAGTACTCAGGGTGCTCAGTGCTCAGTACTCGGAGTGCTTGGTGCTCAGTACTCAGGGTGCTCAGTGCTCAGTACTCGGGGTGCTGGGTGCTCAGTGCTCAGGGTGCTCAGTGCTCAGTGCTCGGGGTGCTGGGTGCTCAGTGCTCAGGGCGCTGGGTGCTCAGTGCTCGGGGTGCTGGGTGCTCAGTGCTCGGGGTGCTGGGTGCTCAGTGCTCGGGGCGCTGGGTGCTCAGTGCTCGGGGTGCTGGGTGCTCAGTACTCGGGGTGCTGGGTGCTCAGTGCTCAGGGTGCTCAGTGCTCAGTACTCAGAGCTCAGGGTGCTCAGTGCTCAGTGCTCAGGGTGCTGGGTGTTCAGTACTCAGGGTGCTGGGTGCTCAGTACTCAGGGTGCTGGGTGCTCAGTGCTCAGGGTGCTGGGTGCTCAGTACTCTGGGTGTTGGGTGCTCAGTACTCAGGGTGCTGGGTGCTCCGTGCTCGGGGTGCTGGGTGCTCATTGCTCACGGTGCTGGGTGCTCAGTGCTCAGGGTGCTGGGTGCTCAGTACTCAGGGTGCTCGGTGCTCAGTACTCAGGGTTCTCAGTGCTCAGGGTGCTGGGTCCTCAGTACTCAGGGTGCTCAGTGCTCAGTACTCGGGGTGCTGGGTTCTCAGTACTCAGGATGCTCAGTGCTCAGTACTCGGGGTGCTGGGTTCTCAGTACTCAGGGTGCTCAGTGCTCAGTACTCGGGGTGCTGGGTGCTCAGTGCTCAGTGTGCTCAGTGCTCAGTGCTCGGGGTGGTGGGTGCTCAGTTCTCGGGGCGCTGGGTCCTCAGTGCTCGGGGTGCTGGGTGCTCAGTACTAAGGGTGCTGTGTGCTCAGTGCTCAGTACTCAGCGTGCTGGGGGCTCAGTGCTCAGAGTGTTGGGTGCTCAGTACTCAGGGTGCTGGGTGCTCAGTGCTCAGTGCTCAGGGTGCTCAGTGCTCAGGGTGCTCAGTGCTCAGGGTGCTGGTTGCTCAGGGTGCTGGATGCTCAGTGCTCGGGGTGCTGGGTGCTCAGTGCTCAGTGCTCAGGTTGCTGGGTGCTCAGTGCTCAGTGCTCAGGGTGCTGGGTGTTCAGTACTCAGGGTGCTCGGTGCTCAGTGCTCAGGGTGCTGGGTGCTCAGTACTCAGGGTTCTGGGTGCTCAGTGCTCGGGGTGCTGGGTGCTCAGTGCTCAGTGTGATCAGTGCTCAGTACTCAGGGTGCTGGGTGCTCAGTGCTTAGGGTGCTGGTTGCTCAGTCCTCAGGGTGCTCAGTACTCAGGGTGCTCGGTGCTCAGTGCTCAGTACTCAGGGTGCTCAGTACTCAGGGTGCTGGGTGCTCAGTGCTCAGGGTGCTCGGTGCTCAGTACTCAGGGTTCTCAGTGCTCAGGGTGCTGGGTGTTCAGTACTCAGGGTGCTCAGTGCTCAGTACCCGGGGTGCTGGGTGCTCAGTACTAAGGTGCTCAGTGCTCAGTACTCGGGGTGCTGGGTGCTCAGTGCTCAGTGTGCTCAGTGCTCAGTGCTCGGGGTGCTGGGTGCTCAGTTCTCGGGGCGCTTGGTGCTCAGTGCTCGGGGTGCTGGGTGCTCAGTACTCAGGGTGCTGTGTGCTCAGTGCTCAGTACTCAGCGTGCTGGGTGCTCAGTGCTCAGAGTTTTGGGTGCTCAGTACTCAAGGTGCTGGGTTCTCAGTGCTCAGTGCTCAGGGTGCTCAGTGCTCAGGGTGCTCAGTGCTCAGGGTGCTGGGTGCTCAGGGTGCTGGGTGCTCAGTGCTCGGGGTGCTGGGTGCTCAGTGCTCAGTGCTCAGGGTGCTGGGTGCTCAGTGCTCAGTGCTCAGGGTGCTGGGTGTTCAGTACTCAGGGTGCTCGGTGCTCAGTGCTCAGGGTGCTGGGTGCTCAGTACTCAGGGTTCTGGGTGCTCAGTGCTCGGGGTGCTGGGTGCTCAGTGCTCAGGGTGATCAGTGCTCAGTACTCAGGGTGCTGGGTGCTCAGTGCTCAGGGTGCTGGGTGCTCAGTCCTCAGGGTGCTCAGTCCTCAGGGTGCTCGGTGCTCAGTGCTCAGTACTCAGGGTGCTCAGTACTCAGGGTGCTGGGTGCTCAGTGCTCGGGGTGCTGGGTGCTCAGTACTCAGGGTGCTGGGTGCTCAGTACTCGGGGTGCTGGGTGCTCAGTACCCAGGGTGCTGGGTGCTCAGTGCTCGGGGTGCTGGGTGCTCAGTGCTCAGGGTGATCGGTGCTCAGTGCTCAGGGTGCTGGGTGCTCAGTGCTCGGGGTGCTCGGTGCTCAGTACTCAGGGTGCTGAGTGCTCAGTACTCAGGGTGCTGGGTGCTCAGTACTCAGGGTGCTGGGTGCTCAGTACTCAGGGTGCTGGGTGCTCAATGCTCATGGTGCTGGGTGCTCAGTGCTCAGGGTGCTGGGTGCTCAGTGCTCGGGGTGCTGGGTGCTCAGGGCTGTGGTGCTGGGTGCTCAGTGCTCAGTGCTCAGGGTGCTGGGTGCTCAGTGCTCAGTGCTCAGGGTGCTGGTTGCTCAGTACTCAGGGTGCTGGGTGCTCAGTACTCAGGGTGCTGGGTGCTCAGTGCTCGGGGTGCTCGGTGCTCAGTACTCAAGGTGCTGGGTGCTCAGTGCTCAGGGTGCTGGGTGCTCAGTCCTCGGGGTGCACCGTGCTCAGTGATCAGGGTGCTGGGTGCTCAGTACTCAGGGTGCTCGGTGCTCAGTACTCAGGGTTCTCAGTGCTCAGTACTCAGGGTGCTGGGTGCTCAGTGCTCAGGGTGCTGGGTGCTCAGTACTCGGAGTGCTGGGTGCTCAGTGCTCAGGGTGCTCAGTGCTCAGTACTCAGTGCTCAGGGTGCTCAGTGCTCAGTGCTCAGGGTGCTGGGTGTTCAGTACTCAGGGTGCAGGGTGCTCAGTACTCAGGGTGCTGGGTGCTCAGTGCTCAGGGTGCTGGGTGCTCAGTACTCTGGGTGTTGGGTGCTCAGTACTCAGGGTGCTGGGTGCTCCGTGCTCGGGGTGCTGGGTGCTCATTGCTCACGGTGCTGGGTGCTCAGTGCTCAGGGTGCTGGGTGCTCAGTACTCAGGGTGCTGGGTGCTTAGTGCTCGAGGTGCTCGGTGCTCAGTACTCAAGGTGCTGGGTGCTCAGTGCTCAGGGTGCTGGGTGCTCTGTCCTCGGGGTGCTCCGTGCTCAGGGTGCTGGGTGCTCAGCGCTCAGGGTGCTGGGTGCTCAGTGATCGGGGTGCTGGGTGCTGAGTGCTCAGGGTGCTGGGTGCTCAGTGCTCGGGGTGCTCGGTGCTCAGTGCTCAGGGTCCTGGGTACTCAGTACTCAGGGTGCTGGGTGCTTAGTACTCAGGGTGCTCAGTGCTAAGTACACAGGGTGCTGGGTGCTCAGTGCTCGGGGTGCTGGTTGCTCAGTGCTCAGTACTCAGGGTGCTGGGTACTCAGTGCTCGGGGTGCTGGGTGCTCAGTGCTCAGGGTGCTGGGTGATCAGTGCTCAGGGTGCTGGGTGCTCAGTGATCGGGGTGCTGGGTGCTCAGTACTCAGGGTCCTCAGTGCTCGGGGAGCTCGGTGCTCAGTACTCAGGGTGCTGGGTGCTCAGTACTCAGTGCTCGGGGTCCTGGGTGCTCCGTGCTCGGGGTGCTGGGTGCTCAGTGCTCTGGGTGCTTAGTGCTCAGTACTCAGGGTGCTGGGGGCTCAGTACTCAGGGTGCTGGGGGCTCAGTAATCAGGGTGCTCGGTTCTCAGTATTCAGGGTGCTGGGTGCTCATTCTCGGGGTGCTGGGTGCTCAGTGCTCAGGGTGCTGGGTGCTCAGTACTCTTGGTGCTGGGGGCTCAGTACTCAGGGTGCTGGGTGCTCAGTACTCAGGGTGATCTGTTCTCAGTACTCAGGTTGCTGGGTGGTCAGTGCTCGGGGTGATGGGTGCTCAGTACTCGGGGTGCTCAGTGCTCAGTACTCAGGGTGCTGGGTGCTCAGTACTCAGGGTGCTGGGTGCTCAGTGCTCGGGGTGCTCGGTGCTCAGTGCTCGGGGTGCTGGGTGCTCAGTACTCGGGGTGCTGGGTGCTCAGTGCTCAGGGTGCTGGGTGCTCAGTGCTCGGGGTGCTGGGTGCTCAGTATTGAGGGTGGTGCTGGGTGCTCAGTACTCAGGGTGCTGGGTGCTCAGTGCTCAGGGTGCTGGGTGCTCAGTACTAAGGGTGCTGGGTGCTCACTACTCAGGGTGCTCGGTGCTCAGTACTCAGGGTGCTGGCTGCTCAGTGCTCAGGGTGCTGGGTACTCAGTACTCAGGGTGCTGGGTGCTCAGTACTCAGGGTGCTGGGTGCTTAGTGCTCAGGGTGCTTGGTGCTCAGTGCTCCTGGTGCTGGGTGCTCAGTACTCAGGGTGCTGGGTGCTCAGTGCTCAGGGTGATCGGTGCTCTGTACTCAGGGTGCTCAGTACTCGGGGTGCTGGGTGCTCTGTACTCAGGGTGCTGGGTGCTCAGTTCTCGGGGTCCTGGGTGCTTAGTGCTCAGGGTGATCGGTGCTCAGTACTCAGGGTGCTGGGTGCTCAGTGCTCAGGGTGCTGGGTACTCAGTCCTCAGGGTGCTCAGTGCTCAGGGTGCTGGGTGCTCAGTGCTCGGGGTGCTCGGTGCTCAGTACTCAGGGTGCTGAGTGCTCAGTACTTAGGGTCCTGGGTGGTCAGTACTCATGGTGCTGGGTGCTCAGTACTCAGGGGGCTGGGTGCTCAGTGCTCAGGGTGCTGGGTGCTCAGTGCTCAGGGTGCTGGGTGCTCAGTGCTCGGGGTGCTGGGTGCTCAGTGCTCGGGGTGCTGGGTGCTCAGTGCTCAGTGCTCAGGGTGTTGGGTGCTCAGTGCTCAGTGCTCAGGGTGCTGGGTGCTCAGTACTCAGGGTGCTGGGTGCTCAGTACTCAGGGTGCTGGGTGCTCAGTGCTCAGGGTGCTGGGTGCTCAGGACTCTGGGTGTTGGGTGCTCAGTTCTCAGGGTGCTGGGTGCTCAATGCTCATGGTGCTGGGTGTTCAGTGCTCAGGGTGCTGGGTGCTCAGTGCTCGCGGTGCTGGGTGCTCAGGGCTGTGGTGCTGGGTGCTCAGTGCTCAGTGCTCAGGGTTCTGGGTGCTCAGTGCTCAGTGCTCAGGGTGCTGGTTGCTCAGTACTCAGGGTGCTGGGTGCTCAGTACTCAGGGTGCTGGGTGCTCAGTGCTCAGGGTGCTCTGTGCTCAGTACTCAGGGTGCTGGGTGCTCAGTTCTCGGGGTGCTGCGTGCTCAGTGCTCAGGGTGCTGGGTGCTCAGTGCTCAAGGTGCTGGGTGCTCAGTGCTCAGGGTGCTGGGATCTCAGTCCTCGGGGTGCTCCGTGCTCAGTGATCAGGGTGCTGGGTGCTCAGTACTCAGGGTGCTCGGTGCTCAGTACTCAGGGTTCTCAGTGCTCAGTACTCAGGGTGCTGGGTGCTCAGTGCTCAGGGTGCTGGGTGCTCAGTACTCAGGGTGCTCAGTGCTCAGTACTCAGAGTGCTTGGTGCTCAGTACTCAGGGTGCTCAGTGCTCAGTACTCGGGGTGCTGGGTGCTCAGTGCTCAGGGTGCTCAGTGCTCAGTGCTCGGGGTGCTGGGTGCTCAGTGCTCGGGGCGCTGGGTGCTCAGTGCTCGGGGTGCTGGGTGCTCAGTGCTCGGGGTGCTGGGTGCTCAGTGCTCGGGGCGCTGGGTGCTCAGTGCTCGGGGTGCTGGGTGCTCAGTACTCGGGGTGCTGGGTGCTCAGTGCTCAGGGTGCTCTGTGCTCAGTTCTCAGTGCTCAGGGTGCTCAGTGCTCAGTGCTCAGGGTGCTGGGTGTTCAGTACTCAGGGTGCTGGGTGCTCAGTACTCAGGGTGCTGGGTGCTCAGTGCTCAGGGTGCTGGGTTCTCAGTACTCAGGGTGCTGGGTGCTTAGTCCTCGAGGTGCTCGGTTCTCAGTACTCAAGGTGCTGGGTGCTCAGTGCTCAGGGTGCTGGGTGCTCAGTCATCGGGGTGCTCCGTGCTCAGGGTGCTGGGTGCTCAGGGCTCAGGGTGCTGGGTGCTCAGTGCTCGGGGTGCTGGGTGCTGAGTGCTCAGGGTGCTGGGTGCTCAGTGCTCGGGGTGCTCGGTGCTCAGTGCTCAGGGTCCTGGGTACTCAGTACTCAGGGTGCTGGGTGCTTAGTACTCAGTGTGCTCAGTGCTAAGTACACAGGGTGCTGGGTGCTCAGTGCTCGGCGTGCTGGTTGCTCAGTGCTCAGTACTCAGGGTGCTGGGTACTCAGTGCTCAGAGTGCTGGGAGATCAGTGCTCAGGGTGCTGGGTGCTCAGTGATCGGGGTGCTGGGTGCTCAGTACTCAGGGTGCTCAGTGCTCGGGGAGCTCGGTGCTCAGTACTCAGGGTGCTGGGTGCTCAGTACTCAGGGTGCTGGGTGCTCAGTACTCAGTGCTCGGGGTCCTGGGTGCTCCGTGCTCGGGGTGCTGGGTGCTCAGTGCTCTGGGTGCTTAGTGCTCAGTACTCAGGGTGCTGGGTGCTCAGTACTCATGGTGCTGGGTGCTCATTCTCAGGGTGCTGGGTGCTCAGTGCTCGGGTTGCTGGGTGCTCAGTACTCAGGGTGCTGGGGGCTCAGTACTGAGGGTGGTGCTGGGTGCTCAGTACTCAGGGTGCTGGGTGCTCAGTGCTCAGGGTGCTGGGTGCTCAGTACTAAGGGTGCTGGGTGCTCACTACTCAGGGTGCTCGGTGCTCAGTACTCAGGGTGCTGGGTGCTCAGTGCTCAGGGTGCTGGGTACTCAGTACTCAGGGTGCTGGGTGCTCAGTACTCACGGTGCTGGGTGCTCAGTGCTCAGGGTGCTTGGTGCTCAGTGCTCCTGGTGCTGGGTGCTCAGTACTCAGGGTGCTGGGTGCTCAGTGCTCAGGGTGATCGGTGCTCAGTACTCAGGGTGCTCAGTACTCAGGGTGCTGGCTGCTCAGTGCTCGGGGTGCTGGGTGCTCAGTACTCGGGATGCTGGGTGCTCTGTACTCAGGGTGCTGGGTGCTCAGTTCTCGGGGTCCTGGGTGCTCAGTGCTCAGGGTGATCGGTGCTCAGTATTCAGGGTGCTGGGTGCTCAGTGCTCAGGGTGCTGGGTACTCAGTCCTCAGGGTGCTCAGTGCTCAGGGTGCTGGGTGCTCAGTGCTCGGGGTGCTCGGTGCTCAGTACTCAGGGTGCTGAGTGCTCAGTACTTAGGGTGCTGGGTGGTCAGTACTCATGGTGCTGGGTGCTCAGTACTCAGGGGGCTGGGTGCTCAGTGCTCAGGGTGCTGGGTGCTCAGTGCTCAGGGTGCTGGGTGCTCAGTGCTCGGGGTGCTGGGTGCTCAGTGCTCGGGGTGCTGGGTGCTCAGTGCTCAGTGCTCAGGGTGTTGGGTGCTCAGTGCTCAGTGCTCAGGGTGCTGGGTGCTCAGTACTCAGGGAGCTGGGTGCTCAGTACTCAGGGTGCTGGGTGCTCAGTGCTCAGGGTGCTGGGTGCTCAGTACTCAGGGAGCTGGGTGCTCAGTACTCAGGGTGCTGGGTGCTCAGTGCTCAGGGTGCTGGGTGCTCAGTACTCAGGGTGCTGGGTGCTCAGTACTCAGGGTGCTGGGTGCTCAGTACTCAGTGCTCGGGGTCCTGGGTGCTCCGTGCTCGGGGTGCTGGGTGCTCAGTGCTCTGGGTGCTTAGTGCTCAGTACTCAGGGTGCTGGGTGCTCAGTACTCAGGGTGCTGGGTGCTCATTCTCGGGGTGCTGGGTGCTCAGTGCTCGGGGTGGTGGGTGCTCAGTACTCAGGGTGCTGGGGGCTCAGTACTCAGGGTGCTGCGTGCTCAGTAATCAGGGTGCTCGGTTCTCAGTATTCAGGGTGCTGGGTGCTCAGTGCTCAGGGTGCTGGGTGCTCAGTGCTCAGGGTGCTGGGTGCTCAGTACTCTTGGTGCTGGGGGCTCAGTACTCAGGATGCTGGGTGCTCAGTACTCAGGGTGATCTGTTCTCAGTACTCAGGTTGCTGGGTCGTCAGTGCTCGGGGTGATGGGTGCTCCGTACTCGGGGTGCTCAGTGCTCAGTACTCAGGGTGCTGGGTGCTCAGTACTCAGGGTGCTGGGTGCTCAGTGCTCGGGGTGCTCGGTGCTCAGTGCTCGGGGTGCTGGGTGCTCAGTACTCGGGGTGCTGGGTGCTCAGTGCTCTGGGTGCTGGGTGCTCAGTGCTCGGGGTGCTGGGTGCTCAGTACTGAGGGTGGTGCTGGGTGCTCAGTACTCAGGGTGCTGGGTGCTCAGTGCTCAGGGTGCTGGGTGCTCAGTACTAAGGGTGCTGGGTGCTCAGTACTCAGGGTGCTCGGTGCTCAGTACTCAGGGTGCTGGGTGCTCAGTGCTCAGGGTGCTGGGTACTCAGTACTCAGGGTGCTCAGTACTCAGGGTGCTGGCTGCTCAGTGCTCGGGGTGCTGGGTGCTCAGTACTCGGGGTGCTGGGTGCTCAGTACTCAGGGTGCTGGGTGCTCAGTGCTCAGGGTGATCGGTGCTCAGTACTCAGGGTGCTCAGTACTCAGGGTGCTGGCTGCTCAGTGCTCGGGGTGCTGGATGCTCAGTACTCGGGGTGCTGGGTGCTCTGTACTCAGGGTGCTGGGTGCTCAGTTCTCGGGGTCCTGGGTGCTCAGTGCTCAGGGTGATCGGTGCTCAGTACTCAGGGTGCTGGGTGCTCAGTGCTCAGGGTGCTGGGTACTCAGTGCTCGGGGTGCTGGGTGCTCAGTGCTCAGTGCTCAGGGTGCTGGGTGCTCAGTGCTCAGTGCTCAGGGTGCTGGGTGTTCAGAACTCAGGGTGCTGGGTGCTCAGTGCTCAGGGTGCTGGGTGCTCAGTACTCAGGGTTCTGGGTACTCAGTGCTCGGGGTGCTGGGTGCTCAGTGCTCAGGGTGATCAGTGCTCAGTACTCAGGGTGCTGGGTGCTCAGTGCTCAGGGTGCTGGGTGCTCAGTCCTCAGGGTGCTCAGTACTCAGGGTGCTCGGTGCTCAGTGCTCAGTACTCAGGGTGCTCAGTACTCAGGGTGCTGGGTGCTCAGTGCTCGGGGTGCTGGGTGCTCAGTACTCAGGGTGCTGGGTGCTCAGTACTCGGGGTGCTGGGTGCTCATGACTCAGGGTCCTGGGTGCTCAGTGCTCGGGGTGCTGGGTGCTCAGTGCTCAGGGTGATCGGTGCTCAGTGCCCAGGGTGCTGGGTGCTCAGTCCTCCGGGTGCTCAGTACTCAGGGTGCTGGGTGCTCAGTGCTCGGGGTGCTCGGTGCTCAGTACTCAGGGTGCTGAGTGCTCAGTACTCAGGGTGCTGGGTGCTCAGTACTCAGGGTGCTGGGTGCTCAGTACTCAGGGTGCTGGGTGCTCAATGCTCATGGTGCTGGGTGCTCAGTGCTCAGGGTGCTGGGTGCTCAGTGCTCGGGGTGCTGGGTGCTCAGGGCTGTGGTGCTGGGTGCTCAGTGCTCAGGGTGCTCAGTGCTCGGGGAGCTCGGTGCTCAGTACTCAGGGTGCTGGGTGCTCAGTACTCAGTGCTCGGGGTCCTGGGTGCTCCGTGCTCGGGGTGCTGGGTGCTCAGTGCTCTGGGTGCTTAGTGCTCAGTACTCAGGGTGCTGGGTGCTCAGTACTCAGGGTGCTGGGTGCTCAGTGCTCAGGGTGATCGGTGCTCAGTACTCAGGGTGCTGGGTGCTCAGTGCTCGGGGTGCTGGGTGCTCAGTACTCAGGGTGCTGGGTGCTCAGTGCTCAGGGTGATCGGTGCTCAGTACTCAGGGTGCTGGGTGCTCAGTGCTCGGGGTGCTGGGTGCTCAGTACTCAGGGTGCTCAGTGCTCAGGGTGCTGGGTGCTCAGTGCTCGGGGTGCTCGGTGCTCAGTACTCAGGGTGCTGAGTGCTCAGTACTCAGGGTGCTGGGTGGTCAGTACTCATGGTGCTGGGTGCTCAGTACTCAGGGGGCTGTGTTCTCAGTGCTCAGGGTGCTGGGTGCTCAGTGCTCAGGGTGCTGGGTGCTCAGTGCTCGGGGTGCTGGGTGCTCAGTGCTCGGGGTGCTGGCTGCTCAGTGCTCGGGGTGCTGGCTGCTCAGTGCTCAGTGCTCGGGGTGCTGGGTGCTCAGGGCTGTGGTGCTGGGTGCTCAGTGCTCAGTGCTCAGGGTGCTGGGTGCTCAGTGCTCAGTGCTCAGGGTGCTGGTTGCTCAGTACTCAGGGTGCTGGGTGCTCAGTACTCAGGGTGCTGGGTGCTCAGTGCTCAGGGTGCTCTGTGCTCAGTGCTCAGGGTGCTGGGTGCTCAGTGCTCCGGGTGCTGCGTGCTTAGTGCTCAGGGTGCTGGGTGCTCAGTGCTCAGGGTGCTGGGGGCTCAGTACTCAGGGGGCTGGGTGCTCAGTGCTCGGGGTGCTCGGTGCTCAGTACTCAAGGTGCTGGGTGCTCAGTGCTCAGGGTGCTGGGTGCTCAGTCCTCGGGGTGCTCCGTGCTCAGTGATCAGGGTGCTGGGTGCTCAGTACTCAGGGTGCTCGGTGCTCAGTACTCAGGGTTCTCAGTGCTCAGTACTCGGGGTGCTGGGTGCTCAGTGCTCAGTGTGCTGGGTGCTCAGTACTCAGGGTGCTCAGTGCTCAGTACTCGGAGTGCTTGGTGCTCAGTACTCAGGGTGCTCAGTGCTCAGTACTCGGGGTGCTGGGTGCTCAGTGCTCAGGGTGCTCAGTGCTCAGTGCTCGGGGTGCTGGGTGCTCAGTGCTCGGGGCGCTGGGTGCTCAGTGCTCGGGGTGCTGGGTGCTCAGTGCTCGGGGTGCTGGGTGCTCAGTGCTCGGGGAGCTGGGTGCTCAGTGCTCGGGGTGCTGGGTGCTCAGTACTCGGGGTGCTTGGTGCTCAGTGCTCAGGGTGCTCAGTGCTCAGTACTCAGTGCTCAGGGTGCTCAGTGCTCAGTGCTCAGGGTGCTGGGTGTTCAGTACTCAGGGTGCTGGGTGCTCAGTACTCAGGGTGCTGGGTGCTGAGTGCTCAGGGTGCTGGGTGCTCAGTACTCTGGGTGTTGGGTGCTCAGTACTCAGGCTGCTGGGTGCTCCGTGCTCGGGGTGCCGGGTGCTCATTGCTCACGGTGCTGGGTGCTCAGTGCTCAGGGTGCTGGGTGCTCAGTACTCAGGGTGCTGGGTGCTTAGTGCTCGAGGTGCTCGGTGCTCAGTACTCAAGGTGCTGGGTGCTCAGTGCTCAGGGTGCTGGGTGCTCAGTCCTCGGGGTGCTCCGTGCTCAGGGTGCTGGGTGCTCAGCGCTCAGGGTGCTGGGTGCTCAGTGCTCGGGGTGCTGGGTGCTGAGTGCTCAGGGTGCTGGGTGCTCAGTGCTCGGGGTGCTCGGTGCTCAGTGCTCAGGGTCCTGGGTACTCAGTACTCAGGGTGCTGGGTGCTTACTACTCAGGGTGCTCAGTGCTAAGTACACAGGGTGCTGGGTGCTCAGTGCTCGGCGTGCTGGTTGCTCAGTGCTCAGGGTGCTGGGTGATCAGTGCTCAGGGTGCTGGGTGCTCAGTGATCGGGGTGCTGGGTGCTCAGTACTCAGGGTGCTCAGTGCTCGGGGAGCTCGGTGCTCAGTACTCAGGGTGCTGGGTGCTCAGTACTCAGTGCTCGGGGTCCTGGGTGCTCCCTGCTCGGGGTGCTGGGTGCTCATTGTTCTGGGTGCTTAGTGCTCAGTACTCAGGGTGCTGGGTGCTCAGTACTCAGGGTGCTGGGTGCTCATTCTCGGGGTGCTGGGTGCTCAATGCTCGGGGTGCTGGGTGCTCAGTACTCAGGGTGCTGGGGGCTCAGTACTCAGGGTGCTGCGTGCTCAGTAATCAGGGTGCTCGGTTCTCAGTATTCAGGGTGCTGGGTGCTCATTCTAGGGGTGCTGGGTGCTCAGTGCTCAGGGTGCTGGGTGCTCAGTACTCTTGGTGCTGGGGGCTCAGTACTCAGGGTGCTGGGTGCTCAGTACTCAGGGTGATCTGTTCTCAGTACTCAGGTTGCTGGGTGGTCAGTGCTCGGGGTGATGGGTACTCAGTACTCGGGGTGCTCAGTGCTCAGTACTCAGGGTGCTGGGTGCTCAGTACTCAGGGTGCTGGGTGCTCAGTGCTCGGGGTGCTCGGTGCTCAGTGCTCGGGGTGCTGGGTGCTCAGTACTCGGGGTGCTGGGTGCTCAGTGCTCAGGGTGCTGGGTGCTCAGTGCTCGGGGTGCTGGGTGCTCAGCACTGAGGGTGGTGCTGGGTGCTCAGTACTCAGGGTGCTGGGTGCTCAGTGCTCAGGGTGCTGGGTGCTCAGTACTAAGGGTGCTGGGTGCTCAGTACTCAGGGTGCTCGGTACTCAGTACTCAGGGTGCTGGGTGCTCAGTGCTCAGGGTGATGGGTACTCAGTACTCAGGGTGCTGGGTGCTCAGTACTCAGGGTGCTGGGTGCTCAGGCTCAGGGTGCTTGGTGCTCAGTGCTCCTGGTGCTGGGTGCTCAGTACTCAGGGTGCTGGGTGCTCAGTGCTCAGGGTGATCGGTGCTCAGTACTCAGGGTGCTCAGTACTCAGGGTGCTGGCTGCTCAGTGCTCGGGGTGCTGGGTACTCAGTGCTCAGGGTGATCGGTGCTCAGTACTCAGGGTGCTGGGTGCTCAGTGCTCAGGGTGCTGGGTACTCAGTCCTCAGGGTGCTCAGTGCTCAGGGTGCTGGGTGCTCAGTGCTCGGGGTGCTCGGTGCTCAGTACTCAGGGTGCTGAGTGCTCAGTACTCAGGGTGCTGGGTGGTCAGTACTCATGGTGCTGGGTGCTCAGTACTCAGGGGGCTGGGTGCTCAGTGCTCAGGGTGCTGGGTGCTCAGTGCTCAGGGTGCTGGGTGCTCAGTGCTCGGGGTGCTGGGTGCTCAGTGCTCGGGGTGCTGGGTGCTCAGTGCTCAGTGCTCAGGGTGTTGGGTGCTCAGTGCTCAGTGCTCAGGGTGCTGGGTCCTCAGTACTCAGGGTGCTGGGTGCTCAGTACTCAGGGTGCTGGGTGCTCAGTGCTCAGGGTGCTGGGTGCTCAGGACTCTGGGTGTTGGGTGCTCAGTACTCAGGGTGCTGGGTGCTCAGTGCTCGGGGTGCTGGGTGCTCAGTGCTCGGGGTGCTGGGTGCTCAGTGCTCAGGGTGCTGGGTGCTCAGTATTCAGGGTGCTGGGTGCTCAGTGCTCGGGGTGCTCGGTGCTCAGTACTCAAGGTGCTGGGTGCTCAGTGCTCAGGGTGTTGGGTGCTCAGTCCTCGGGGTGCTCCGTGCTCAGTACTCAGGGTGCTGGGTGCTCAGTACTCAGGGTGCTCGGTGCTCAGTACTCAGGGTTCTCAGTGCTCAGGGTGCTGGGTGCTCAGTACTCAGGGTGCTCAGTGCTCAGTACTCGGGGTGCTGGGTGCTCAGTACTCTGGGTGCTCAGTGCTCAGTACACGGGGTGCTGGGTACTCAGTGCTCGGGGCGCTGGGTGCTCAGTGCTCGAGGTGCTGGTTGCTCAGTACTCAGGGTGCTGTGTGCTCAGTGCTCAGTACTCAGCGTGCTGGGTGCTCAGTGCTCAGGGTGCTGGGTGCTCAGTGCTCGGGGTGCTCGGTGCTCAGTAATCAGGGTCCTGAGTGCTCAGTACTCAGGGTGCTGGGTGCTCAGTACTCAGGGTGCTGGGTGCTCAGTACTCAGGGTGCTGGGTGCTCAATGCTCATGGTGCTGGGTGCTCAGTGCTCAGGGTGCTGGGTGCTCAGTGCTCGGGGTGCTAGGTGCTCAGGGCTGTGGTGCTGGGTGCTCAGTGTTCAGTGCTCAGTGCTCAGGGTGCTGGGTGCTCAGTGCTCAGTGCTCAGGGTGCTGGTTGCTCAGTACTCAGGGTCCTGGGTGCTCAGTACTCAGGGTGCTGGGTGCTCAGTGCTCAGGGTGCTCTGTGCTCAGTACTCAGAATGATGGGTGCTCAGTGCTCGGGGTGCTGCGTGCTCAGTGCTCAGGGTGCTGGGTGCTCAGTGCTCAGGGTGCTGGGTGCTCAGTACTCAGGGTGCTGGGTGCTCAGTGCTCGGGGTGCTCGGTGCTCAGTACTCAAGGTTCTGGGTGCTCAGTGCTCAGGGTGCTGGGTGCTCAGTCCTCGGGGTGCTCCGTGCTCAGTGATCAGGGTGCTGGGTGCTCAGTACTCAGGGTACTCAGTGCTCAGTACTCAGGGTTCTCAGTGCTCAGTACTCAGGGTGCTGGGTGCTCAGTGCTCAGGGTGCTCAGTGCTCAGTGCTTGGGGTGCTGGGTGCTCAGTGCTCGGGGAGCTCGGTGCTCAGTACTCAGGGTGCTGGGTGCTCAGTACTCAGTGCTCGGGGTCCTGGGTGCTCCGTGTTCGGGGTGCTGGGTGCTCAGTGCTCTGGGTGCTTAGTGCTCAGTACTCAGGGTGCTGGGTGCTCAGTACTCAGGGTGCTGGGTGCTCATTCTCGGGGTGCTGGGTGCTCAGTGCTCGGGGTGCTGGGTGCTCAGTACTCAGGGTGCTCAGTGCTCAGGGTGCTGGGTGCTCAGTGCTCGGGGTGCTCGATGCTCAGTACTCAGGGTGCTGAGTGCTCAGTACTCAGGGTGCTGGGTGCTCACTACTCAGGGGGCTGGGTTCTCAGTGCTCAGGGTGCTGGGTGCTCAGTGCTCAGGGTGCTGGGTGCTCAGTGCTCGGGGTGCTGGGTGCTCAGTGCTCGGGGTGCTGGGTGCTCAGTGCTCAGTGCTCAGGGTGTTGGGTGCTCAGTGCTCAGTGCTCAGGGTGCTGGGTGCTCAGTACTCAGGGTGCTGGGTGCTCAGTACTCAGGGTGCTGGGTGCTCAGTGCTCAGGGTGCTGGGTGCTCAGGACTCTGGGTGTTGGGTGCTCAGTACTCAGGGTGCTGGGTGCTCAATGCTCATGGTGCTGGGTGCTCAGTGCTCAAGGTGCTGGGTGCTCAGTGCTCGGGGTGCTGGGTGCTCAGGGCTCAGGGTGCTGGGTGCTCAGTACTCAGGGTGCTGGGTGCTTAGTGCTCGAGGTGCTCGGTGCTCAGTACTCAAGGTGCTGGGTGCTCAGTGCTCAGGGTGCTGGGTGCTCAGTCCTCGGGGTGCTCCGTGCTCAGGGTGCTGGGTGCTCAGCGCTCAGGGTGCTGGGTGCTCAGTGCTCGGGGTGCTGGGTGCTGAGTGCTCAGGGTGCTGGGTGCTCAGTGCTCGGGGTGCTCGGTGCTCAGTGCTCAGGGTCCTGGGTACTCAGTACTCAGGGTGCTGGGTGCTTACTACTCAGGGTGCTCAGTGCTAAGTACACAGGGTGCTGGGTGCTCAGTGCTCGGCGTGCTGGTTGCTCAGTGCTCAGGGTGCTGGGTGATCAGTGCTCAGGGTGCTGGGTGCTCAGTGATCGGGGTGCTGGGTGCTCAGTACTCAGGGTGCTCAGTGCTCGTGGAGCTCGGTGCTCAGTACTCAGGGTGCTGGGTGCTCAGTACTCAGTGCTCGGGGTCCTGGGTGCTCCCTGCTCGGGGTGCTGGGTGCTCAGTGTTCTGGGTGCTTAGTGCTCAGTACTCAGGGTGCTGGGTGCTCAGTACTCAGGGTGCTGGGTGCTCATTCTCGGGGTGCTGGGTGCTCAGTGCTCTTGGGTGCTGGGTGCTCAGTACTCAGGGTGCTGGGGGCTCAGTACTCAGGGTGCTGCGTGCTCAGTAATCAGGGTGCTCGGTTCTCAGTATTCAGGGTGCTGGGTGCTCATTCTAGGGGTGCTGGGTGCTCAGTGCTCAGGGTGCTGGGTGCTCAGTACTCTTGGTGCTGGGGGCTCAGTACTCAGGGTGCTGGGTGCTCAGTACTCAGGGTGATCTTTTCTCAGTACTCAGGTTGCTGGGTGGTCAGTGCTCGGGGTGATGGGTACTCAGTACTCGGGGTGCTCAGTGCTCAGTACTCAGGGTGCTCCGTGCTCAGTACTCAGGGTGCTGGGTGCTCAGTGCTCGGGGTGCTCGGTGCTCAGTGCTCGGGGTGCTGGGTGCTCAGTACTCGGGGTGCTGGGTGCTCAGTGCTCAGGGAGCTGGGTGCTCAGTGCTCGGGGTGCTGGGTGCTCAGTACTGAGGGTGGTGCTGGGTGCTCAGTACTCAGGGTGCTGGGTGCTCAGTGCTCAGGGTGCTGGGTGCTCAGTACTAAGGGTGCTGGGTGCTCAGTACTCAGGGTGCTCGGTGCTCAGTACTCAGGGTGCTGGGTGCTCAGTGCTCAGGGTGATGGGTACTCAGTACTCAGGGTGCTGGGTGCTCAGTACTCAGGGTGCTGGGTGCTCAGTGCTCAGGGTGATCGGTGCTCAGTACTCAGGGTGCTCAGTACCCAGGGTGCTGGCTGCTCAGTGCTCGGGGTGCTGGGTACTCAGTGCTCAGGGTGATCGGTGCTCAGTACTCAGGGTGCTGGGTGCTCAGTGCTCAGGGTGCTGGGTACTCAGTCCTCAGGGTGCTCAGTGCTCAGGGTGCTGGGTGCTCAGTGCTCGGGGTGCTCGGTGCTCAGTACTCAGGGTGCTGAGTGCTCAGTACTCAGGGTGCTGGGTGGTCAGTACTCACGGTGCTGGGTGCTCAGTACTCAGGGGGCTGGGTGCTCAGTGCTCAGGGTGCTGGGTGCTCAGTGCTCAGGGTGCTCGGTGCTCAGTGCTCGGGGTGCTGGGTGCTCAGTGCTCGGGGTGCTGGGTGCTCAGTGCTCAGGGTGTTGGGTGCTCAGTGCTCAGTGCTCAGGGTGCTGGGTGCTCAGTACTCAGGGTGCTGGGTGCTCAGTACTCAGGGTGCTGGGTGCTCAGTGCTCAGGGTGCTGGGTGCTCAGGACTCTGGGTGTTGGGTGCTCAGTACTCAGGGTGCTGGGTGCTCAGTGCTCGGGGTGCTGGGTGCTCAGTGCTCGGGGTGCTGGGTGCTCAGTGCTCAGGGTGCTGGGTGCTCAGTATTCAGGGTGCTGGGTGCTCAGTGCTCGGGGTGCTCGGTGCTCAGTACTCAAGGTGCTGGGTGCTCAGTGCTCAGGGTGTTGGGTGCTCAGTCCTCGGGGTGCTCCGTGCTCAGTACTCAGGGTGCTGGGTGCTCAGTACTCAGGGTGCTCGGTGCTCAGTACTCAGGGTTCTCAGTGCTCAGGGTGCTGGGTGCTCAGTACTCAGGGTGCTCAGTGCTCAGTACTCGGGGTGCTGGGTGCTCAGTACTCTGGGTGCTCAGTGCTCAGTACTCGGGGTGCTGGGTACTCAGTGCTCGGGGCGCTGGGTGCTCAGTGCTCGAGGTGCTGGTTGCTCAGTACTCAGGGTGCTGTGTGCTCAGTTCTCAGTACTCAGCGTGCTGGGTGCTCAGTGCTCAGGGTGCTGGGTGCTCAGTGCTCGGGGTGCTCGGTGCTCAGTACTCAGGGTCCTGAGTGCTCAGTACTCAGGGTGCTGGGTGCTCAGTACTCAGGGTGCTGGGTGCTCAGTACTCAGGGTGCTGGGTGCTCAATGCTCATGGTGCTGGGTGCTCAGTGCTCAGGGTGCTGGGTGCTCAGGGCTCGGGGTGCTGGGTGCTCAGGGCTGTGGTGCTGGGTGCTCAGTGCTCAGTGCTCAGTGCTCAGGGTGCTGGGTGCTCAGTGCTCAGTGCTCAGGGTGCTGGTTGCTTAGTACTCAGGGTCCTGGGTGCTCAGTACTCAGGGTGCTGGGTGCTCAGTGCTCAGGGTGCTCTGTGCTCAGTACTCAGAATGATGGGTGCTCAGTGCTCGGGGTGCTGCGTGCTCAGTGCTCAGGGTGCTGGGTGCTCAGTGCTCAGGGTGCTGGGTGCTCAGTACTCAGGGTGCTGGGTGCTCAGTGCTCGGGGTGCTCGGTGCTCAGTACTCAAGGTGCTGGGTGCTCAGTGCTCAGGGTGCTGGGTGCTCAGTCCTCGGGGTGCTCCGTGCTCAGTGATCAGGGTGCTGGGTGCTCAGTACTCAGGGTACTCAGTGCTCAGTACTCAGGGTTCTCAGTGCTCAGTACTCAGGGTGCTGGGTGCTCAGTGCTCAGGGTGCTCAGTGCTCAGTGCTTGGGGTGCTGGGTGCTCAGTGCTCGGGGAGCTCGGTGCTCAGTACTCAGGGTGCTGGGTGCTCAGTACTCAGTGCTCGGGGTCCTGGGTGCTCCGTGTTCGGGGTGCTGGGTGCTCAGTGCTCTGGGTGCTTAGTGCTCAGTACTCAGGGTGCTGGGTGCTCAGTACTCAGGGTGCTGGGTGCTCATTCTCGGGGTGCTGGGTGCTCAGTGCTCGGGGTGCTGGGTGCTCAGTACTCAGGGTGCTCAGTGCTCAGGGTGCTGGGTGCTCAGTGCTCGGGGTGCTCGGTGCTCAGTACTCAGGGTGCTGAGTGCTCAGTACTCAGGGTGCTGGGTGGTCAGTACTCATGGTGCTGGGTGCTCACTACTCAGGGGGCTGGGTTCTCAGTGCTCAGGGTGCTGGGTGCTCAGTGCTCAGGGTGCTGGGTGCTCAGTGCTCGGGGTGCTGGGTGCTCAGTGCTCGGGGTGCTGGGTGCTCAGTGCTCAGTGCTCAGGGTGTTGGGTGCTCAGTGCTCAGTGCTCAGGGTGCTGGGTGCTCAGTACTCAGGGTGCTGGGTGCTCAGTACTCAGGGTGCTGGGTGCTCAGTGCTCAGGGTGCTGGGTGCTCAGGACTCTGGGTGTTGGGTGCTCAGTACTCAGGGTGCTGGGTGCTCAATGCTCATGGTGCTGGGTGCTCAGTGCTCAAGGTGCTGGGTGCTCAGTGCTCGGGGTGCTGGGTGCTCAGGGCTGTGGTGCTGGGTTCTCAGTGCTCAGTGCTCAGGGTGCTGGGTGCTCAGTGCTCGGGGTGCTGGGTGCTCAGTGCTCGGGGCGCTGGGTGCTCAGTGCTCGGTGTGCTGGGTGCTCAGTACTCGGGGTGCTTGGTGCTCAGTGCTCAGGGTGCTCAGTGCTCAGTACTCAGTGCTCAGGGTGCTCAGTGCTCAGTGCTCAGGGTGCTGGGTGTTCAGTACTCAGGGTGCTGGGTGCTCAGTACTCAGGGTGCTGGGTGCTGAGTGCTCAGGGTGCTGGGTGCTCAGTACTCTGGGTGTTGGGTGCTCAGTACTCAGGGTGCTGGGTGCTCCGTGCTCGGGGTGCCGGGTGCTCATTGCTCACGGTGCTGGGTGCTCAGTGCTCAGGGTGCTGGGTGCTCAGTACTCAGGGTGCTGGGTGCTTAGTGCTCGAGGTGCTCGGTGCTCAGTACTCAAGGTGCTGGGTGCTCAGTGCTCAGGGTGCTGGGTCCTCAGTCCTCGGGGTGCTCCGTGCTCAGGGTGCTGGGTGCTCAGCGCTCAGGGTGCTGGGTGCTCAGTGCTCGGGGTGCTGGGTGCTGAGTGCTCAGGGTGCTGGGTGCTCAGTGCTCGGGGTGCTCGGTTCTCAGTGCTCAGGGTCCTGGGTACTCAGTACTCAGGGTGCTGGGTGCTTACTACTCAGGGTGCTCAGTGCTAAGTACACAGGGTGCTGGGTGCTCAGTGCTCGGCGTGCTGGTTGCTCAGTGCTCAGTACTCAGGGTGCTGGGTACTCAGTGCTCGGGGTGCTGTGTGCTCAGTGCTCAGGGTGCTGGGTGATCAGTGCTCAGGGTGCTGGGTGCTCAGTGATCGGGGTGCTGGGTGCTCAGTACTCAGGGTGCTCAGTGCTCCGGGAGCTCGGTGCTCAGTACTCAGGGTGCTGGGTGCTCAGTACTCAGTGCTCGGGGTCCTGGGTGCTCCCTGCTCGGGGTGCTGGTTGCTCAGTGCTCTGGGTGCTTAGTGCTCAGTACTCAGGGTGCTGGGTGCTCAGTACTCAGGGTGCTGGGTGCTCATTCTCGGGGTGCTGGGTGCTCAGTGCTCGGGGTGCTGGGTGCTCAGTACTCAGGGTGCTGGGGGCTCAGTACTCAGGGTGCTGCGTGCTCAGTAATCAGGGTGCTCGGTTCTCAGTATTCAGGGTGCTGGGTGCTCATTCTAGGGGTGCTGGGTGCTCAGTGCTCAGGGTGCTGGCTGCTCAGTTCTCTTGGTGCTGGGGGCTCAGTACTCAGGGTGCTGGGTGCTCAGTACTCAGGGTGATCTGTTCTCAGTACTCAGGTTGCTGGGTGGTCAGTGCTCGGGGTGATGGGTACTCAGTACTCGGGGTGCTCAGTGCTCAGTACTCAGGGTGCTGGGTGCTCAGTACTCAGGGTGCTGGGTGCTCAGTGCTCGGGGTGCTCGGTGCTCAGTGCTCGGGGTGCTGGGTGCTCAGTACTCGGGGTGCTGGGTGCTCAGTGCTCAGGGTGCTGGGTGCTCAGTGCTCGGGGTGCTGGGTGCTCAGTACTGAGGGTGGTGCTGGGTGCTCAGTACTCAGGGTGCTGGGTGCTCAGGGCTCAGGGTGCTGGGTGCTCAGTACTAAGGGTGCTGGGTGCTCAGTACTCAGGGTGCTCGGTGCTCAGTACTCAGGGTGCTGGGTGCTCAGTGCTCAGGGTGATGGGTACTCAGTACTCAGGGTGCTGGGTGCTCAGTACTCAGGGTGCTGGGTGCTCAGTGCTCAGGGTGCTTGGTGCTCAGTGCTCCTGGTGCTGGGTGCTCAGTACTCAGGGTGCTGGGTGCTCAGTGCTCAGGGTGATCGGTGCTCAGTGCTCAGGTTGATGGGTACTCAGTTCTCAGGGTGCTGGGTGCTCAGTACTCAGGGTGCTGGGTGCTCAGTGCTCAGGGTGCTTGGTGCTCAGTGCTCCTGGTGCTGGGTGCTCAGTACTCAGGGTGCTGGGTGCTCAGTGCTCGGGGTGCTCGGTGCTCAGTACTCAGGGTGCTGGGTGCTCAGTGCTCGGGGTGCTCGGTGCTCAGTACTCAGGGTGCTGAGTGCTCAGTACTTAGGGTGCTGGGGGGTCAGTACTCATGGTGCTGGGTGCTCAGTACTCAGGGGGCTGGGTGCTCAGTGCTCAGGGTGCTGGGTGCTCAGTGCTCAGGGTGCTGGGTACTCAGTGCTCGGGGTGCTGGGTGCTCAGTGCTCGGGGTGCTGGGTGCTCAGTGCTCAGTGCTCAGGGTGTTGGGTGCTCAGTGCTCAGTGCTCAGGGTGCTGGGTGCTCAGTACTCAGGGAGCTGGGTGCTCAGTACTCAGGGTGCTGGGTGCTCAGTGCTCAGGGTGCTGGGTGCTCATTCTCGGGGTGCTGGGTGCTCAGTGCTCGGGGTGGTGGGTGCTCAGTACTCAGGGTGCTGGGGGCTCAGTACTCAGGGTGCTGCGTGCTCAGTAATCAGGGTGCTCGGTTCTCAGTATTCAGGGTGCTGGGTGCTCAGTGCTCAGGGTGCTGGGTGCTCAGTGCTCAGGGTGCTGGGTGCTCAGTACTCTTGGTGCTGGGGGCTCAGTACTCAGGATGCTGGGTGCTCAGTACTCAGGGTGATCTGTTCTCAGTACTCAGGTTGCTGGGTCGTCAGTGCTCGGGGTGATGGGTGCTCCGTACTCGGGGTGCTCAGTGCTCAGTACTCAGGGTGCTGGGTGCTCAGTACTCAGGGTGCTGGGTGCTCAGTGCTCGGGGTGCTCGGTGCTCAGTGCTCGGGGTGCTGGGTGCTCAGTACTCGGGGTGCTGGGTGCTCAGTGCTCTGGGTGCTGGGTGCTCAGTGCTCGGGGTGCTGGGTGCTCAGTACTGAGGGTGGTGCTGGGTGCTCAGTACTCAGGTGCTGGGTGCTCAGTGCTCAGGGTGCTGGGTGCTCAGTACTAAGGGTGCTGGGTGCTCAGTACTCAGGGTGCTCGGTGCTCAGTACTCAGGGTGCTGGGTGCTCAGTGCTCAGGGTGCTGGGTACTCAGTACTCAGGGTGCTCAGTACTCAGGGTGCTGGCTGCTCAGTGCTCGGGGTGCTGGGTGCTCAGTACTCGGGGTGCTGGGTGCTCAGTACTCAGGGTGCTGGGTGCTCAGTGCTCAGGGTGATCGGTGCTCAGTACTCAGGGTGCTCAGTACTCAGGGTGCTGGCTGCTCAGTGCTCGGGGTGCTGGGTGCTCAGTACTCGGGGTGCTGGGTGCTCTGTACTCAGGGTGCTGGGTGCTCAGTTCTCGGGGTCCTGGGTGCTCAGTGCTCAGGGTGATCGGTGCTCAGTACTCAGGGTGCTGGGTGCTCAGTGCTCAGGGTGCTGGGTACTCAGTGCTCGGGGTGCTGGGTGCTCAGTGCTCAGTGCTCAGGGTGCTAGGTGCTCAGTGCTCAGTGCTCAGGGTGCTGGGTGTTCAGAACTCAGGGTGCTGGGTGCTCAGTGCTCAGGGTGCTGGGTGCTCAGTACTCAGGGTTCTGGGTGCTCAGTGCTCGGGGTGCTGGGTGCTCAGTGCTCAGGGTGATCAGTGCTCAGTACTCAGGGTGCTGGGTGCTCAGTGCTCAGGGTGCTGGGTGCTCAGTCCTCAGGGTGCTCACTACTCAGGGTGCTCGGTGCTCAGTGCTCAGTACTCAGGGTGCTCAGTACTCAGGGTGCTGGGTGCTCAGTGCTCGGGGTGCTCGGTGCTCAGTACTCAGGGTGCTGAGTGCTCAGTACTTAGGGTGCTGGGGGGTCAGTACTCATGGTGCTGGGTGCTCAGTACTCAGGGGGCTGGGTGCTCAGTGCTCAGGGTGCTGGGTGCTCAGTGCTCAGGGTGCTGGGTACTCAGTGCTCGGGGTGCTGGGTGCTCAGTGCTCGGGGTGCTGGGTGCTCAGTGCTCAGTGCTCAGGGTGTTGGGTGCTCAGTGCTCAGTGCTCAGGGTGCTGGGTGCTCAGTACTCAGGGAGCTGGGTGCTCAGTACTCAGGGTGCTGGGTGCTCAGTGCTCAGGGTGCTGGGTGCTCAGTACTCAGGGTGCTGGGTGCTCAGTACTCAGGGTGCTGGGTGCTCAGTACTCAGTGCTCGGGGTCCTGGGTGCTCCGTGCTCGGGGTGCTGGGTGCTCAGTGCTCTGGGTGCTTAGTGCTCAGTACTCGGGGTGCTGGGTGCTCAGTACTCAGGGTGCTGGGTGCTCATTCTCGGGGTGCTGGGTGCTCAGTGCTCGGGGTGGTGGGTGCTCAGTACTCAGGGTGCTGGGGGCTCAGTACTCAGGGTGCTGCGTGCTCAGTAATCAGGGTGCTCGGTTCTCAGTATTCAGGGTGCTGGGTGCTCAGTGCTCAGGGTGCTGGGTGCTCAGTGCTCAGGGTGCTGGGTGCTCAGTACTCTTGGTGCTGGGGGCTCAGTACTCAGGATGCTGGGTGCTCAGTACTCAGGGTGATCTGTTCTCAGTACTCAGGTTGCTGGGTCGTCAGTGCTCGGGGTGATGGGTGCTCCGTACTCGGGGTGCTCAGTGCTCAGTACTCAGGGTGCTGGGTGCTCAGTACTCAGGGTGCTGGGTGCTCAGTGCTCGGGGTGCTCGGTGCTCAGTGCTCGGGGTGCTGGGTGCTCAGTACTCGGGGTGCTGGGTGCTCAGTGCTCTGGGTGCTGGGTGCTCAGTGCTCGGGGTGCTGGGTGCTCAGTACTGAGGGTGGTGCTGGGTGCTCAGTACTCAGGTGCTGGGTGCTCAGTGCTCAGGGTGCTGGGTGCTCAGTACTAAGGGTGCTGGGTGCTCAGTACTCAGGGTGCTCGGTGCTCAGTACTCAGGGTGCTGGGTGCTCAGTGCTCAGGGTGCTGGGTACTCAGTACTCAGGGTGCTCAGTACTCAGGGTGCTGGCTGCTCAGTGCTCGGGGTGCTGGGTGCTCAGTACTCGGGGTGCTGGGTGCTCAGTACTCAGGGTGCTGGGTGCTCAGTGCTCAGGGTGATCGGTGCTCAGTACTCAGGGTGCTCAGTACTCAGGGTGCTGGCTGCTCAGTGCTCGGGGTGCTGGGTGCTCAGTACTCGGGGTGCTGGGTGCTCTGTACTCAGGGTGCTGGGTGCTCAGTTCTCGGGGTCCTGGGTGCTCAGTGCTCAGGGTGATCGGTGCTCAGTACTCAGGGTGCTGGGTGCTCAGTGCTCAGGGTGCTGGGTACTCAGTGCTCGGGGTGCTGGGTGCTCAGTGCTCAGTGCTCAGGGTGCTAGGTGCTCAGTGCTCAGTGCTCAGGGTGCTGGGTGTTCAGAACTCAGGGTGCTGGGTGCTCAGTGCTCAGGGTGCTGGGTGCTCAGTACTCAGGGTTCTGGGTGCTCAGTGCTCGGGGTGCTGGGTGCTCAGTGCTCAGGGTGATCAGTGCTCAGTACTCAGGGTGCTGGGTGCTCAGTGCTCAGGGTGCTGGGTGCTCAGTCCTCAGGGTGCTCACTACTCAGGGTGCTCGGTGCTCAGTGCTCAGTACTCAGGGTGCTCAGTACTCAGGGTGCTGGGTGCTCAGTGCTCGGGGTGCTGGGTGCTCAGTACTCAGGGTGCTGGGTGCTCAGTACTCGGGGTGCTGGGTGCTCATGACTCAGGGTCCTGGGTGCTCAGTGCTCGGGGTGCTGGGTGCTCAGTGCTCAGGGTGATCGGTGCTCAGTGCCCAGGGTGCTGGGTGCTCAGTCCTCCGGGTGCTCAGTACTCAGGGTGCTGGGTGCTCAGTGCTCGGGGTGCTCGGTGCTCAGTACTCAGGGTGCTGAGTGCTCAGTACTCAGGGTGGTGGGTGCTCAGTACTCAGGGTGCTGGGTGCTCAGTACTCAGGGTGCTGGGTGCTCAATGCTCATGGTGCTGGGTGCTCAGTGCTCAGGGTGCTGGGTGCTCAGTGCTCTGGGTGCTGGGTGCTCAGGGCTGTGGTGCTGGGTGCTCAGTGCTCAGGGTGCTCAGTGCTCGGGGAGCTCGGTGCTCAGTACTCAGGGTGCTGGGTGCTCAGTACTCAGTGCTCGGGGTCCTAGGTGCTCCGTGCTCGGGGTGCTGGGTGCTCAGTGCTCTGGGTGCTTAGTGCTCAGTACTCAGGGTGCTGGGTGCTCAGTACTCAGGGTGCTGGGTGCTCATTCTCGGGGTGCTGGGTGCTCAGTGCTCGGGGTGCTGGGTGCTCAGTACTCAGTTTGCTGGGTGCTCAGTGCTCAGGGTGATCGGTGCTCAGTACTCAGGGTGCTGGGTGCTCAGTGCTCGGGGTGCTGGGTGCTCAGTACTCAGGGTGCTCAGTGCTCAGGGTGCTGGGTGCTCAGTGCTCGGGGTGCTCGGTGCTCAGTACTCAGGGTGCTGAGTGCTCAGTACTCAGGGTGCTGGGTGGTCAGTACTCATGGTGCTGGGTGCTCAGTACTCAGGGGGCTGTGTTCTCAGTTATCAGGGTGCTGGGTGCTCAGTGCTCAGGGTGCTGGGTGCTCAGTGCTCGGGGTGCTGGGTGCTCAGTGCTCGGGTTGCTGGCTGCTCAGTGCTCAGTGCTCAGGGTGTTGGGTGCTCAGTGCTCAGTGCTCAGAGTGCTGGGTGCTCAGTACTCAGGGTGCTGGGTGCTCAGTACTCAGGGGGCTGGGTGCTCAGTGCTCAGGGTGCTGGGTGCTCAGGACTCTGGGTGTTGGGTGCTCAGTACTCAGGGTGCTGGGTGCTCAATGCTCATGGTGCTGGGTGCTCAGTGCTCAGGGTGCTGGGTGCTCAGTGCTCGGGGTGCTGGGTGCTCAGGGCTGTGGTGCTGGGTGCTCAGTGCTCAGTGCTCAGGGTGCTGGGTGCTCAGTGCTCAGTGCTCAGGGTGCTGGTTGCTCAGTACTCAGGGTGCTGGGTGCTCAGTACTCAGGGTGCTGGGTGCTCAGTGCTCAGGGTGCTCTGTGCTCAGTACTCAGGGTGCTGGGTGCTCAGTGCTCGGGGTGCTGCGTGCTCAGTGCTCAGGGTGCTGGGTGCTCAGTGCTCAGGGTGCTGGGGGCTCAGTACTCAGGGGGCTGGGTGCTCAGTGCTCGGGGTGCTGGGTGCTCAGGGCTGTGGTGCTGGGTGCTCAGTGCTCAGGGTGCTCAGTGCTCGGGGAGCTCGGTGCTCAGTACTCAGGGTGCTGGGTGCTCAGTACTCAGTGCTCGGGGTCCTAGGTGCTCCGTGCTCGGGGTGCTGGGTGCTCAGTGCTCTGGGTGCTTAGTGCTCAGTACTCAGGGTGCTGGGTGCTCAGTACTCAGGGTGCTGGGTGCTCATTCTCGGGGTGCTGGGTGCTCAGTGCTCGGGGTGCTGGGTGCTCAGTACTCAGTTTGCTGGGTGCTCAGTGCTCAGGGTGATCGGTGCTCAGTACTCAGGGTGCTGGGTGCTCAGTGCTCGGGGTGCTGGGTGCTCAGTACTCAGGGTGCTCAGTGCTCAGGGTGCTGGGTGCTCAGTGCTCGGGGTGCTCGGTGCTCAGTACTCAGGGTGCTGAGTGCTCAGTACTCAGGGTGCTGGGTGGTCAGTACTCATGGTGCTGGGTGCTCAGTACTCAGGGGGCTGTGTTCTCAGTTATCAGGGTGCTGGGTGCTCAGTGCTCAGGGTGCTGGGTGCTCAGTGCTCGGGGAGCTGGGTGCTCAGTGCTCGGGGTGCTGGCTGCTCAGTGCTCAGTGCTCAGGGTGTTGGGTGCTCAGTGCTCAGTGCTCAGAGTGCTGGGTGCTCAGTACTCAGGGTGCTGGGTGCTCAGTACTCAGGGGGCTGGGTGCTCAGTGCTCAGGGTGCTGGGTGCGCAGGACTCTGGGTGTTGGGTGCTCAGTACTCATGGTGCTGGGTGCTCAGTGCTCAGGGTGCTGGGTGCTCAGTGCTCGGGGTGCTGGGTGCTCAGGGCTGTGGTGCTGGGTGCTCAGTGCTCAGTGCTCAGGGTGCTGGGTGCTCAGTGCTCAGTGCTCAGGGTGCTGGTTGCTCAGTACTCAGGGTGCTGGGTGCTCAGTACTCAGGGTGCTGGGTGCTCAGTGCTCAGGGTGCTCTGTGCTCAGTACTCAGGGTGCTGGGTGCTCAGTGCTCGGGGTGCTGCGTGCTCATTGCTCAGGGTGCTGGGTGCTCAGTGCTCAGGGTGCTGGGGGCTCAGTACTCAGGGGGCTGGGTGCTCAGTGCTCGGGGTGATCGGTGCTCAGTACTCAAGGTGCTGGGTGCTCAGTGCTCAGGGTGCTGGGTGCTCAGTCCTCGGGGTGCTCAGTGCTCAGTGATCAGGGTGCTGGGTGCTCAGTACTCAGGGTGCTCGGTGCTCAGTACTCAGGGTTCTCAGTGCTCAGTACTCAGGGTGCTGGGTGCTCAGTGCTCAGGGTGCTGGGTGCTCAGTACTCAGGGTGCTCAGTGCTCAGTACTCGGAGTGCTTGGTGCTCAGTACTCAGGGTGCTCAGTGCTCAGTACTCGGGGTGCTGGGTGCTCAGTGCTCAGGGTGCTCAGTGCTCAGTGCTCGGGGTGCTGGGTGCTCAGTGCTCGGGGCGCTGGGTGCTCAGTGCTCGGGGTGCTGGGTGCTCAGTGCTCGGGGTGCTGGGTGCTCAGTGCTCGGGGCGCTGGGTGCTCAGTGCTCGGGGTGCTGGGTGCTCAGTACTCGGGGTGCTTGGTGCTCAGTGCTCAGGGTGCTCAGTGCTCAGTACTCAGTGCTCAGGGTTCTCAGTGCTCAGTGCTCAGGGTGCTGGGTGTTCAGTACTCAGGGTGCTGGGTGCTCAGTACTCAGGGTGCTGGGTGCTGAGTGCTCAGGGTGCTGGGTGCTCAGTACTCTGGGTGTTGGGTGCTCAGTACTCAGGCTGCTGGGTGCTCCGTGCTCGGGGTGCCGGGTGCTCATTGCTCACGGTGCTGGGTGCTCAGTGCTCAGGGTGCTGGGTGCTCAGTACTCAGGGTGCTGGGTGCTTAGTGCTCGAGGTGCTCGGTGCTCAGTACTCAAGGTGCTGGGTGCTCAGTGCTCAGGGTGCTGGGTGCTCAGTCCTCGGGGTGCTCCGTGCTCAGGGTGCTGGGTGCTCAGCGCTCAGGGTGCTGGGTGCTCAGTGCTCGGGGTGCTGGGTGCTGAGTGCTCAGGGTGCTGGGTGCTCAGTGCTCGGGGTGCTCGGTGCTCAGTGCTCAGGGTCCTGGGTACTCAGTACTCAGGGTGCTGGGTGCTTACTACTCAGGGTGCTCAGTGCTAAGTACACAGGGTGCTGGGTGCTCAGTGCTCGGCGTGCTGGTTGCTCAGTGCTAAGTACTCAGGGTGCTGGGTACTCAGTGCTCGGGGTGCTGTGTGCTCAGTGCTCAGGGTGCTGGGTGATCAGTGCTCAGGGTGCTGGGTGCTCAGTGATCGGGGTGCTGGGTGCTCAGTACTCAGGGTGCTCAGTGCTCGGGGAGCTCGGTGCTCATTACTCAGGGTGCTGGGTGCTCAGTACTCAGTGCTCGGGGTCCTGGGTGCTCCCTGCTCGGGGTGCTGGGTGCTCAGTGCTCTGGGTGCTTAGTGCTCAGTAATCAGGGTGCTGGGTGCTCAGTACTCAGGGTGCTGGGTGCTCATTCTCGGGGTGCTGGGTGCTCAGTGCTCGGGGTGCTGGGTGCTCAGTACTCAGGGTGCTGGGGGCTCAGTACTCAGGGTGCTGCGTGCTCAGTAATCAGGGTGCTCGGTTCTCAGTATTCAGGGTGCTGGGTGCTCATTCTAGGGGTGCTGGGTGCTCAGTGCTCAGGGTGCTGGCTGCTCAGTACTCTTGGTGCTGGGGGCTCAGTACTCAGTGTGCTGGGTGCTCAGTACTCAGGGTGATCTGTTCTCAGTACTCAGGTTGCTGGGTGGTCAGTGCTCGGGGTGATGGGTACTCAGTACTCGGGGTGCTCAGTGCTCAGTACTCAGGGTGCTGGGTGCTCAGTACTCAGGGTGCTGGGTGCTCAGTGCTCGGGGTGCTCGGTGCTCAGTGCTCGGGGTGCTGGGTGCTCAGTACTCGGGGTGCTGGGTGCTCAGTGCTCAGGGTGCTGGGTGCTCAGTGCTCGGGGTGCTGGGTGCTCAGTACTGAGGGTGGTGCTGGGTGCTCAGTACTCAGGGTGCTGGGTGCTCAGGGCTCAGGGTGCTGGGTGCTCAGTACTAAGGGTGCTGGGTGCTCAGTACTCAGGGTGCTCGGTGCTCAGTACTCAGGGTGCTGGGTGCTCAGTGCTCAGGGTGATGGGTACTCAGTACTCAGGGTGCTGGGTGCTCAGTACTCAGTGTGCTGGGTTCTCAGTGCTCAGGGTGCTTGGTGCTCAGTGCTCCTGGTGCTGGGTGCTCAGTACTCAGGGTGCTGGGTGCTCAGTGCTCAGGGTGATCGGTGCTCAGTACTCAGGGTGCTCAGTACTCAGGGTGCTGGCTGCTCAGTGCTCGGGGTGCTGGGTACTCAGTGCTCAGGGTGATCGGTGCTCAGTACTCAGGGTGCTGGGTGCTCAGTGCTCAGGGTGCTGGGTACTCAGTCTTCAGGGTGCTCAGTGCTCAGGGTGCTGGGTGCTCAGTGCTCGGGGTGCTCGGTGCTCAGTACTCAGGGTGCTGAGTGCTCAGTACTCAGGGTGCTGTGTGGTCAGTACTCATGGTGCTGGGTGCTCAGTACTCAGGGGGCTGGGTGCTCAGTGCTCAGGGTGCTGGGTGCTCAGTGCTCAGGGTGCTGGGTGCTCAGTGCTCGGGGTGCTGGGTGCTCAGTGCTCGGGGTGCTGGGTGCTCAGTGCTCAGTGCTCAGGGTGTTGGGTGCTCAGTGCTCAGTGCTCAGGGTGCTGGGTGCTCAGTACTCAGGGTGCTGGGTGCTCAGTACTCAGGGTGCTCGGTGCTCAGTGCTCAGGGTGCTGGGTGCTCAGGACTCTGGGTGTTGGGTGCTCAGTACTCAGGGTGCTGGGTGCTCAGTGCTCGGGGTGCTGGGTGCTCAGTGCTCGGGGTGCTGGGTGCTCAGTGCTCAGGGTGCTGGGTGCTCAGTATTCAGGGTGCTGGGAGCTCAGTGCTCGGGGTGCTCGGTGCTCAGTACTCAAGGTGCTGGGTGCTCAGTGCTCAGGGTGTTGGGTGCTCAGTCCTCGGGGTGCTCCGTGCTCAGTACTCAGGGTGCTGGGTGCTCAGTACTCAGGGTGCTCGGTGCTCAGTACTCAGGGTTCTCAGTGCTCAGGGTGCTGGGTGCTCAGTACTCAGGGTGCTCAGTGCTCAGTACTCGGGGTGCTGGGTGCTCAGTACTCTGGGTGCTCAGTGCTCAGTACTCGGGGTGCTGGGTACTCAGTGCTCGGGGCGCTGGGTGCTCAGTGCTCGAGGTGCTGGTTGCTCAGTACTCAGGGTGCTGTGTGCTCAGTGCTCAGTACTCAGCGTGCTGGGTGCTCAGTGCTCAGGGTGCTGGGTGCTCAGTGCTCGGGGTGCTCGGTGCTCAGTACTCAGGGTCCTGAGTGCTCAGTACTCAGGGTGCTGGGTGCTCAGTACTCAGGGTGCTGGGTGCTCAGTACTCAGGGTGCTGGGTGCTCAATGCTCATGGTGCTGGGTGCTCAGTGCTCAGGGTGCTGGGTGCTCAGTGCTCGGGGTGCTGGGTGCTCAGGGCTGTGGTGCTGGGTGCTCAGTGCTCAGTGCTCAGTGCTCAGGGTGCTGGGTGCTCAGTGCTCAGTGCTCAGGGTGCTGGTTGCTCAGTACTCAGGGTGCTGGGTGCTCAGTACTCAGGGTGCTGGGTGCTCAGTGCTCAGGGTGCTCTGTGCTCAGTACTCAGAATGATGGGTGCTCAGTGCTCGGGGTGCTGCGTGCTCAGTGCTCAGGGTGCTGGGTGCTCAGTGCTCAGGGTGCTGGGTGCTCAGTACTCAGGGTGCTGGGTGCTCAGTGCTCGGGGTGCTCGGTGCTCAGTACTCAAGGTGCTGGGTGCTCAGTGCTCAGGGTGCTGGGTGCTCAGTCCTCGGGGTGCTCCGTGCTCAGTGATCAGGGTGCTGGGTGCTCAGTACTCAGGGTACACAGTGCTCAGTACTCAGGGTTCTCAGTGCTCAGTAATCAGGGTGCTGGGTGCTCAGTGCTCAGGGTGCTCAGTGCTCAGTGCTTGGGGTGCTGGGTGCTCAGTGCTCGGGGAGCTCGGTGCTCAGTACTCAGGGTGCTGTGTGCTCAGTGCTCAGTACTCAGCGTGCTGGGTGCTCAGTGCTCAGGGTGCTGGGTGCTCAGTGCTCGGGGTGCTCGGTGCTCAGTACTCAGGGTCCTGAGTGCTCAGTACTCAGGGTGCTGGGTGCTCAGTACTCAGGGTGCTGGGTGGTCAGTACTCATGGTGCTGGGTGCTCAGTACTCAGGGGGCTGGGTTCTCAGTGCTCAGGGTGCTGGGTGCTCAGTGCTCAGGGTGCTGGGTGCTCAGTGCTCGGGGTGCTGGGTGCTCAGTGCTCGGGGTGCTGGGTGCTCAGTGCTCAGTGCTCAGGGTGTTGGGTGCTCAGTGCTCAGTGCTCAGGGTGCTGGGTGCTCAGTACTCAGGGTGCTGGGTGCTCAGTACTCAGGGTGCTGGGTGCTCAGTGCTCAGGGTGCTGGGTGCTCAGGACTCTGGGTGTTGGGTGCTCAGTACTCAGGGTGCTGGGTGCTCAATGCTCATGGTGCTGGGTGCTCAGTGCTCAGGGTGCTGGGTGCTCAGTGCTCGGGGTGCTGGGTGCTCAGGGCTGTGGTGCTGGGTGCTCAGTGCTCAGTTCTCAGGGTGCTGGGTGCTCAGTGCTCAGTGCTCAGGGTGCTGGTTGCTCAGTACTCAGGGTGCTGGGTGCTCAGTACTCAGGGTGCTGGGTGCTCAGTGCTTAGGGTGCTCTGTGCTCAGTACTCAGGGTGCTGGGTGCTCAGTGCTCGGGGTGCTGCGTGCTCAGTGCTCAGGGTGCTGGGTGCTCAGTGCTCAGGGTGCTGGGTGCTCAGTACTCAGGGGGCTGGGTGCGCAGTGTTCGGGGTGCTCGGTGCTCAGTACTCAAGGTGCTGGGTGGTCAGTGCTCAGGGTGCTGGGTGCTCAGTCCTCGGGGTGCTCCGTGCTCAGTGATCAGGGTGCTGGGTGCTCAGTACTCAGGGTGCTCGGTGCTCAGTACTCAGGGTTCTCAGTGCTCAGTACTCAGGGTGCTGGGTGCTCAGTGCTCAGGGTGCTGGGTGCTCAGTACTCAGGGTGCTCAGTGCTCAGTACTCGGAGTGCTTGGTGCTCAGTACTCAGGGTGCTCAGTGCTCAGTACTCGGTGTGCTGGGTGCTCAGTGCTCAGGGTGCTCAGTGCTCAGTGCTCGGGGTGCTGGGTGCTCAGTGCTCGGGACGCTGGGTGCTCAGTGCTCGGGGTGCTGGGTGCTCAGTTCTCGGGGTGCTGGGTGCTCAGTGCTCGGGGCGCTGGGTGCTCAGTGCTCGGGGTGCTGGGTGCTCAGTACTCGGGGTGCTGGGTGCTCAGTGCTCAGGGTGCTCAGTGCTCAGTACTCAGTGCTCAGGGTGCTCAGTGCTCAGTGCTCAGGGTGCTGGGTGTTCAGTACTCAGGGTGCTGGGTGCTCAGTACTCAGGGTGCTGGGTGCTGAGTGCTCAGGTTGCTGGGTGCTCAGTACTCTGGGTGTTGGGTGCTCAGTACTCAGGGTGCTGGGTGCTCCGTGCTCGGGGTGCCGGGTGCTCATTGCTCACGGTGCTGGGTGCTCAGTGCTCAGGGTGCTGGGTGCTCAGTACTCAGGGTGCTGGGTGCGTAGTGCTCGAGGTGCTCGGTGCTCAGTACTCAAGGTGCTGGGTGCTCAGTGCTCAGGGGGCTGGGTGCTCAGTCCTCGGGGTGCTCCGTGCTCAGGGTCCTGGGTGCTCAGGGCTCAGGGTGCTGGGTGCTCAGTGCTCGGGGTGCTGGGTGCTGAGTGCTCAGGGTGCTGGGTGCTCAGTGCTCTGGGTGCTCGGTGCTCAGTGCTCAGGGTCCTGGGTACTCAGTACTCAGGGTGCTGGGTGCTTAGTACTCAGGGTGCTCAGTGCTAAGTACACAGGGTCCTGGGTGCTCAGTGCTCGGCGTGCTGGTTGCTCAGTGCTCAGTACTCAGGGTGCTGGGTACTCAGTGCTCGGGGTGCTGGGTGCTCAGTGCTCAGGGTGCTGGGTGATCAGTGCTCAGGGTGCTGGGTGCTCAGTGATCGGGGTGCTGGGTGCTCAGTACTCAGGGTGCTCAGTGCTCGGGGAGCTCGGTGCTCAGTACTCAGGGTGCTGGGTGCTCAGTACTCAGTGCTCGGGGTCCTGGGTGCTCCCTGCTCGAGGTGCTGGGTGCTCAGTGCTCTGGGTGCTTAGTCCTCAGTACTCAGGGTGCTGGGTGCTCAGTACTCAGGGTGCTGGGTGCTCATTCTCGGGGTGCTGGGTGCTCAGTGCTCGGGGTGCTGGGTGCTCAGTACTCAGGGTGCTGGGGGCTCAGTACTCAGGGTGCTGCGTGCTCAGTAATCAGGGTGCTCGGTTCTCAGTATTCAGGGTGCTGGGTGCTCATTCTCGGGGTGCTGGGTGCTCAGTGCTCAGGGTGCTGGGTGCTCAGTACTCTTGGTGCTGGGGTCTCAGTACTCAGGGTGCTGGGTGCTCAGTACTCAGGGTGATCTGTTCTCAGTACTCAGGTTGCTGGGTGGTCAGTGCTCGGGGTGAAGGGTGCTCAGTACTCGGGGTGCTCAGTGCTCAGTACTCAGGGTGCTGGGTGCTCAGTACTCAGGGTGCTGGGTGCTCAGTGCTCGGGGTGCTCGGTGCTCAGTGCTCGGGGTGCTGGGTGCTCAGTACTCGGGGTGCTATGTGCTCAGTGCTCAGGGGGCTGGGTGCTCAGTGCTCTGGGTGCTGGGTGCTCAGTACTGAGGGTGGTGCTGGGTGCTCAGTACTCAGGGTGCTGGGTGCTCAGTGCTCAGGGTGCTGGGTGCTCAGTACTAAGGGTGCTGGGTGCTCAGTACTCAGGGTGCTCGGTGCTCAGTACTCAGGGTGCTGGGTGCTCAGTGCTCAGGGTGCTGGGTACTCAGTACTCAGGGTGCTGGGTGCTCAGTACTCAGGGTGCTGGGTGCTCAGTGCTCAGGGTGCTTGGTGCTCAGTGCTCCTGGTACTGGGTGCTCAGTACTCAGGGTGCTGGGTGCTCAGTGCTCAGGGTGATCGGTGCTCAGTACTCAGGGTGCTCAGTACTCAGGGTGCTGTGTGCTCAGTGCTCAGGGTGATCGGTGCTCAGTACTCAGGGTGCTCAGTACTCAGGGTGCTGGCTGCTCAGTGCTCGGGGTGCTGGGTGCTCAGTGCTCAGGGTGATCGGTGCTCAGTACTCAGGGTGCTGGGTGCTCAGTGCTCAGGGTGCTGGGTACTCAGTCCTCAAGGTGCTCAGTGCTCAGGGTGCTGGGTGCTCAGTGCTCAGGGTGCTCGGTGCTCAGTACTCAGGGTGCTGAGTGCTCAGTACTCAGGGTCCTGGGTGCTCAGTACTCATGGTGCTGGGTGCTCAGTACTCAGGGGGCTGGGTGCTCAGTGCTCAGGGTGCTGGGTGCTCAGTGCTCAGGGTGCTGGGTGCACAGTGCTCGGGGTGCTGGGTGCTCAGTGCTCAGTGCTCAGGGTGTTGGGTGCTCAGTGCTAAGTGCTCAGGTTGCTGGGTGCTCAGTACTCAGGGTGCTGGGTGCTCAGTACTCAGGGTGCTGGGTGCTCAGTGCTCAGGGTGCTGGGTGCTCAGGACTCTGGGTGTTGGGTGCTCAGTACTCAGGGTGCTGGGTGCTCAGTGCTCGGGGTGCTGGGTGCTCAGTGCTCGGGGTGCTGGGTGCTCAGTGCTCAGGGTGCTGGGTGCTCAGTATTCAGGGTGCTGGGTGCTCAGTGCTCGGGGTGCTCGGTGCTCAGTACTCAAGGTGCTGGGTGCTCAGTGCTCAGGGTGCTGGGTGCTCAGTCCTCGGGGTGCTCCGTGCTCAGTGCTCAGGGTGCTGGGTGCTCAGTACTCAGGGTGCTCGGTGCTCAGTACTCAGGGTTCTCAGTGCTCAGGGTGCTGGGTGCTCAGTACTCAGGGTGCTCAGTTCTCAGTACTCGGGGTGCTGGGTGCTCCGTACTCTGGGTGCTCAGTGCTCAGTACTCGGGGTGCTGGGTACTCAGTGCTCGGGGCGCTGGGTGCTCAGTGCTCGAGGTGCTGGTTGCTCAGTACTCAGGGTGCTGTGTGCTCAGTGCTCAGTACTCAGCGTGCTGGGTGCTCAGTGCTCAGGGTGCTGGGTGCTCAGTGCTCGGGGTGCTCGGTGCTCAGTACTCAGGGTCCTGAGTGCTCAGTACTCAGGGTGCTGGGTGCTCAGTACTCAGGGTGCTGGGTGCTCAGTACTCAGGGTGCTGAGTGCTCAATGCTCATGGTGCTGGGTGCTCAGTGCTCAGGGTGCTGGGTGCTCAGTGCTCGGGGTGCTGGGTGCTCAGGGCTGTGGTGCTGGGTGCTCATTGCTCAGTGCTCAGGGTGCTGGGTGCTCAGTGCTCAGTGCTCAGGGTACTGGTTGCTCAGTACTCAGGGTGCTGGGTGCTCAGTACTCAGGGTGCTGGGTGCTCAGTGCTCAGGGTGCTCTGTGCTCAGTACTCAGAATGCTGGGTGCTCAGTGCTCGGGGTGCTGGGTGCTCAGTGCTCAGGGTGCTGGGTGCTCAGTGCTCAGGGTGCTGGGTGCTCAGTACTCAGGGTGCTGGGTGCTCAGTGCTCGGGGTGCTCGGTGCTCAGTACTCAAGGTGCTGGGTGCTCAGTGCTCAGGGTGCTGGGTGCTCAGTCCTCGGGGTGCTCCGTGCTCAGTGATCAGGGAGCTAGGTGCTCAGTACTCAGGGTACTCAGTGCTCAGTACTCAGGGTTCTCAGTGCTCAGTACTCAGGGTGCTGGGTGCTCAGTGCTTAGGGTGCTCAGTGCTCAGTGCTCGGGGTGCTGGGTGCTCAGTGCTCGGGGCGCTGGGTGCTCAGTGCTCGGAGTGCTGGGTGCTCAGTGCTCGGGGTGCTGGGTGCTCAGTGCTCGGGGCGCTGGGTGCTCAGTGCTCGGGGTGCTGGGTGCTCAGTACTTGGGGTGCTGGGTGCTCAGTGCTCAGGGTGCTCAGTGCTCAGTACTCAGTGCTCAGGGTGCTCAGTGCTCATTGCTCAGGGTGCTGGGTGTTCAGTACTCAGGGTGCTGGGTGCTCAGTACTCAGGGTGCTGGGGGCTCAGTGCTCAGGGTGCTGGGTGCTCAGTACTCTGGGTGTTGGGTGCTCAGTAAAGAGAGTGCTGGGTGCTCCGTGCTCGGGGTGCTGGGTGCTCATTGCTCAGGGTGCTGGGTGCTCAGTGCTCAGGGTGCTGGGTGCTCAGTACTCAGGGTGCTGGGTGCTCAGTACTCAGGGTGCTGGGTGCTCAGTGATCGGGGTGCTGGGTGCTCAGTACTCAGGGTGCTCAGTGCTCGGGGAGCTGTGAGCTCAGTACTCAGGGTGCTGGGGGCTCAGTACTCAGGGTGCTGGGTGCTCAGTAATCAGGGTGCTCGGTTCTCAGTATTCAGGGTCCTGGGTGCTCATTCTCGGGGTGCTGGGTGCGCAGTGCTCAGGGTGCTGGGTGCTCAGTACTCTTGGTGCTGGGGGCTCAGTACTCAGGGTGCTGGGTGCTCAGTACTCAGGGTGATCTGTTCTCAGTACTCAGGTTGCTGGGTGGTCAGTGCTCGGGGTGATGGGTGCTCAGTACTCGGGGTGCTCAGTATTCAGTACTCAGGGTGCTGGGTGCTCAGTACTCAGGGTGCTGGGTGCTCAGTGCTCGGGGTGCTCGGTGCTCAGTGCTCAAGGGTGCTGGGTGCTCAGTACTCGGGGTGCTGGGTGCTCAGTGCTCAGGGTGCTGGGTGCTCAGTGCTCGGGGTGCTGGGTGCTCAGTACTGAGGGTGGTGCTGGGTGCTCAGTACTCAGGGTGCTGGGTGCTCAGTGCTCAGGGTGCTGGGTGCTCAGTACTAAGGGTGCTGGGTGCTCAGTACTCAGGGTGCTCGGTGCTCAGTACTCAGGGTGCTGGGTGCTCAGTGCTCAGGGTGCTGGGTACTCAGTACTCAGGGTGCTGGGTGCTCAGTACTCAGGGTGCTCGGTGCTCAGTGCTCAGGGTGCTTGGTGCTCAGTGCTCCTGGTGCTGGGTGCTCAGTACTCAGGGTGCTGGGTGCTCAGTGCTCAGGGTGATCGGTGCTCAGTACTCAGGGTGCTCAGTACTCAGGGTGCTGGCTGCTCAGTGCTCGGGGTGCTGGGTGCTCAGTACTCGGGGTGCTGGGTGCTCTGTACTCAAGGTGCTGGGTGCTCAGTTCTCGGGGTCCTGGGTGCTCAGTGCTCAGGGTGATCGGTGCTCAGTACTCAGGGTGCTGGGTGCTCAGTGCTCAGGATGCTGGGTACTCAGTCCTCAGGGTGCTCAGTGCTCAGGGTACTGGGTGCTCAGTGCTCGGGGTGCTCGGTGCTCAGTACTCAGGGTGCTGAGTGCTCAGTACTCAGGGTGCTGGGTGGTCAGTACTCATGGTGCTGGGTGCTCAGTACTCAGGGGGCTGGGTGCTCAGTGCTCAGGGTGCTGTGTGCTCAGTGCTCAGGGTGCTGGGTGCTCAGTGCTCGGGGTGCTGGGTGCTCAGTGCTCGGGGTGCTGGGTGCTCAGTGCTCAGTGCTCAGGGTGTTCGGTGCTCAGTGCTCAGTGCTCAGGGTGCTGGGTGCTCAGTGCTCAGGGTGCTGGGTGCTCAGGACTCTGGGTGTTGGGTGCTCAGTACTCAGGGTGCTGGGTGCTCAATGCTCATGGTGCTGGGTGCTCAGTGCTCAGGGTGCTGGGTGCTCAGTGCTCGGGGTGCTGGGTGCTCAGGGCTGTGGTGCTGGGTGCTCAGTGCTCAGTGCTCAGTGTGCTGGGTGCTCAGTGCTCAGTGCTCAGGGTGCTGGTTGCTCAGTACTCAGGGTGCTGGGTGCTCAGTACTCAGGGTGCTGGGTGCTCAGTGCTCAGGGTGCTCTGTGCTCAGTACTCAGGGTGCTGGGTGCTCAGTGCTCGGGGTGCTGCGTGCTCAGTGCTCAGGGTGCTGGGTGCTCAGTGCTCAGGGTGCTGGGTGCTCAGTACTCAGGGTGCTGGGTGCTCAGTGCTCGGGGTGCTCGGTGCTCAGTACTCAAGGTGCTGGGTGCTCAGTGTTCAGGGTGCTGGGTGCTCAGTCCTCGGGGTGCTCCGTGCTCAGTGATCAGGGTGCTGGGTGCTCAGTACTCAGGGTGCTCGGTGCTCAGTACTCAGGGTTCTCAGTGCTCAGTACTCAGGGTGCTGGGTGCTCAATGCTCAGGGTGCTGGGTGCTCAGTACTCAGGGTGCTCAGTGCTCAGTACTTGGAGTGCTTGTTGCTCAGTACTCAGGGTGCTCAGTGCTCAGTACTCGGGGTGCTGGGTGCTCAGTGCTCAGGGTGCTCAGTGCTCAGTGCTCGGGGTGCTGGGTGCTCAGTGCTCGGGGCGCTGGGTGCTCAGTGCTCGGGGTGCTGGGTGCTCAGTGCTCAGGGTGCTGGGTGCTCAGTGCTCGGGGCGCTGGGTGCTCAGTGCTCGGGGTGCTTGGTGCTCAGTACTCGGGGTGCTGGGTGCTCAGTGCTCAGGGTGCTCAGTGCTCAGTACTCAGTGCTCAGGGTGCTCAGTGCTCAGTGCTCAGGGTGCTGGGTGCTCAGTGCTCAGGGTGCTGCGTGCTCAGTACTCTGGGTGTTGGGTGCTCAGTACTCAGGGTGCTGGGTGCTCCGTGCACGGGGGGCTGGGTGCTCATTGCTCACGGTGCTGGGTGCTCAGAGCTCAGGGTGCTGGGTGCTCAGTACTCAGGGTGCTGGGTGCTTAGTGCTCGAGGTGCTCGGTGCTCATTACTCAAGTTTCTGGGTGCTCAGTGCTCAGGGTGCTGGGTGCTCATTCCTCGGGGTGCTCCGTGCTCAGGGTGCTGGGTGCTCAGGGCTCAGGGTGCTGGGTGCTCAGTGCTCGGGGTGCTGGGTGCTGAGTGCTCAGGGTGCTGGGTGCTCAGTGCTCGGGGTGCTCGGTGCTCAGTGCTCAGGGTCCTGGGTACTCAGTACTCAGGGTGCTGGGTGCGTAGTACTCAGGGTGCTCAGTGCTAAGTACACAGGGTGCTGGGTGCTCAGTGCTCGGCGTGCTGGTTGCTCAGTGCTCAGTACTCAGGGTGCTGGGTACTCAGTGCTCGGGGTGCTGGGTGCTCAGTGCTCAGGGTGCTGGGTGATCAGTGCTCAGGGTGCTGGGTGCTCAGTGATCGGGGTGCTGGGTGCTCAGTACTCAGTGCTCGGGGTCCTGGGTGCTCCGTGCTCGGGGTGCTGGGTGCTCAGTGCTCTGGGTGCTTAGTGCTCAGTACTCAGGGTGCTGGGTGCTCAGTACTCAGGGTGCTCGGTGCTCATTCTCGGGGTGCTGGGGGCTCAGTACTCAGGGTGCTTAGTGCTCAGTACTCAGGGTGCTGGGTGCTCAGTGCTCGGGGTGCTCGGTGCTCAGTACTCAGGGTGCTTAGTGCTCAGTACTCAGGGTGCTGGGTGGTCAGTACTCATGGTGCTGGGTGCTCAGTACTCAGGGGGCTGGGTGCTCAGTGCTCAGGATGCTGGGTGCTCAGTGCTCAGGGTGCTGGGTGCTCAGTGCTCGGGGTGCTGGGTGCTCAGTGCTCGGGGTGCTGGGTGCTCAGTGCTCAGTGCTCAGGGTGTTGTGTGCTCAGTGCTCAGTGCTCAGGGTGCTGGGTGCTCAGTACTCAGGGTGCTGGGTGCTCAGTACTCAGGGTGCTGGGTGCTCAGTGCTCAGGGTGCTGGGTGCTCAGGACTCTGGGTGTTGGGTGCTCAGTACTCAGGGTGCTGGGTGCTCAGTGCTCGGGGTGCTGGGTGCTCAGTGCTCGGGGTGCTGGGTGCTCAGTGCTCAGTGTGCTGGGTGCTCAGTATTCAGGGTGCTGGGTGCTCAGTGCTCGGGGTGCTCGGTGCTCAGTACTCAAGGTGCTGGGTGCTCAGTGCTCAGGGTGCTGGGTGCTCAGTCCTCGGGGTGCTCCGTGCTCAGTGCTCAGGGTGCTGGGTGCTCAGTACTCTGGGTGCTCGGTGCTCAGTACTCAGGGTTCTCAGTGCTCAGGGTGCTGGGTGCTCAGTACTCAGGGTGCTCAGTGCTCACTACTCGGGGTGCTGGGTGCTCAGTACTCAGGGTGCTCAGTGCTCAGTACTCGGGGTGCTTGGTACTCAGTGCTCAGTCTGCTCAGTGCTCGGGGTGCTGGGTGCTCAGTGCTCGGGGCGCTGGGTGCTCAGTGCTCGAGGTGCTGGTTGCTCAGTACTCAGGGTGCTGTGTGCTCAGTGCTCAGTACTCAGCGTGCTGGGTGCTCAGTGCTCAGAGTGTTGGGTGTTCAGTACTCAGGGTGCTGGGTGCTCAGTGCTCAGTGCTCAGGGTGCTCAGTGCTCAGGGTGCTCAGTGCTCAGGGTGCTGGGTGCTCAGTGTGCTGGGTGCTCAGTGCTCGGGGTGCTGGGTGTTCAGTGCTCGGGGTGATGGGTGCTCAGTGCTCGGGGTGCTGGGTGCTCAGGGTGCTGGGTGCTCAGTGCTCGGGGTGCTGGGTGCTCAGTGCTCAGTGCTCAGGGTGCTGGGTGCTCAGTGCTCAGTGCTCAGGGTGCTGGGTGTTCAGTACTCAGGGTGCTGGGTGCTCAGTGCTCAGGGTGCTGGGTGCTCAGTACTCAGGGTTCTGGGTGCTCAGTGCTCGGGGTGCTGGGTGCTCAGTGCTCAGGGTGATCAGTGCTCAGTACTCAGGGTGCTGGGTGCTCAGTGCTCAGGGTGCTGGGTGCTCAGTACTCAGGGTGCTGGGTGCTCAGTACTCAGGGTGCTGGGTGCTCAGTGATCGGGGTGCTGGGTGCTCAGTACTCAGGGTGCTCAGTGCTCGGGGAGCTCTGAGCTCAGTACTCAGGGTGCTGGGTGCTCAGTACTCAGTGCTCGGGGTCCTGGGTGCTCCGTGCTCGGGGTGCTGGGTGCTCAGTGCTCTGGGTGCTTAGTGCTCAGTACTCAGGGTGCTGGGTGCTCAGTACTCAGGTTGCTGGGTGCTCATTCTCGGGGTGCTGGGTGCTCAGTGCTCGGGGTGCTGGGTGCTCAGTACTCAAAGTGCTAGGGGCTCAGTACTCAGGGTGCTGGGTGCTCAGTACTCAGGGTGCTCGGTTCTCAGTATTCAGGGTGCTGGGTGCTCATTCTCGGGGTGCTGGGTGCTCAGTGCTCGGGGTGCTGGGTGCTCAGTACTCAGGGTGCTGGGGGCTCAGTACTCAGGGTGCTCGGTGCTCAGTACTCAGGGTGATCTGTTCTCAGTACTCAGGTTGCTGGGTGCTCAGTGCTCGGGGTGATGGATGCTCAGTACTCAGGGTACTGGGTGCTCAGTACTCAGGGTGCTGGGTGCTCAGTACTCAGGGTGCTGGGTGCTCAGTGCTCAGGGTGCTTGGTGCTCAGTGCTCAGGGTGCTGGGTGCTCAGTACTCAGGGTGCTGGGTGCTCAGTGCTCAGGGTTTTCGGTGCTCAGTACTCAGGGTGCTCAGTACTCAGGGTGCTGGCTGCTCAGTGCTCGGGGTGCTGGGTGCTCAGTACTCGGGGAGCTGGGTGCTCTGTACTCAGGGTGCTGGGTGCTCAGTGCTCGGGGTCCTGGGTGCTCAGTGCTCAGGGTGATCGGTGCTCAGTACTCAGGGTGTTGGGTGCTCAGTGCTCAGGGTGCTGGGTACTCAGTCCTCAGGGTGCTCAGTGCTCAGGGTGCTGGGTGCTCAGTGCTCGGGGTGCTCGGTGCTCTGTACTCAGGGTGCTGAGTGCTCAGTACTCAGGGGGCTGGGTGCTCAGGGTGCTGGGTGCTCAGTGCTCAGGGTGCTGGGTGCTCAGTGCTCGGGGTGCTTGGTGCTCAGTGCTCGGGGTGCTGGGTGCTCAGTGCTCAGTGCTCAGGGTTTTGGGTGCTCAGTGCTCAGTACTCAGGGTGCTGGGTACACAGTACTCAGGGTGCTGGGTGCTCAGTACTCAGGGTGCTGGATGCTCAGTGCTCAGGGTGCTGGGTGCTCAGGACTCTGGGTGTTGGGTGCTCAGTACTCAGGGTGCTGGGTGCTCAGTGCTCGGGGTGCTGGGTGCTCAGTGCTCGGGGTGCTGGGTGCTCAGTGCTCAGGGTGCTGGGTGCTCAGTATTCAGGGTGCTGGGTGCTCAGTCCTCGGGGTGCTCCGTGCTCAGTGCTCAGGGTGCTGGGTGCTCAGTACTCAGGGTGCTCGGTGCTCAGTACTCAGGGTTCTCAGTGCTCAGGGTGCTGGGTGCTCAGTACTCAGGGTGCTCAGTGCTCAGTACTCGGGGTGCCGGGTGCTCAGTACTCAGGGTGCTCAGTGCTCAGTACTCGGGGTGCTGTGTGCTCAGTGCTCAGTGTGCTCAGTGCTCAGTGCTCGGGGTGCTGGGTGCTCAGTGCTCGGGGCGCTGGGTGCTCAGTGCTCGAGGTGCTGGTTGCTCAGTACTCAGGGTGCTGTGTGCTCATTGCTCAGTACTCAGCGTGCTGGGTGCTCAGTGCTCAGAGTGTTGGGTGCTCAGTGCTCAGGGTGCTCTGTGCTCAGTACTCAGGGTGCTGGGTGCTCAGTGCTCGGGGTGCTGCGTGCTCAGTGCTCAGGGTGCTGGGTGCTCAGTGCTCAGGGTGCTGGGTGCTCAGTGCTCGGGGTGCTCGGTGCTCAGTACTCAAGGTGCTGGGTGCTCAGTACTCAGGGTGCTGGGGGCTCAGTACTCAGGGTGCTCGGTGCTCAGTACTCAGGGTGATCTGTTCTCAGTACTCAGGTTGCTGGGTGCTCAGTGCTCGGGGTGATGGATGCTCAGTACTCAGGGTACTGGGTGCTCAGTACTCAGGGTGCTGGGTGCTCAGTACTCAGGGTGCTGGGTGCTCAGTGCTCAGGGTGCTTGGTGCTCAGTGCTCAGGGTGCTGGGTGCTCAGTACTCAGGGTGCTGGGTGCTCAGTGCTCAGGGTTTTCGGTGCTCAGTACTCAGGGTGCTCAGTACTCAGGGTGCTGGCTGCTCAGTGCTCGGGGTGCTGGGTGCTCAGTACTCGGGGAGCTGGGTGCTCTGTACTCAGGGTGCTGGGTGCTCAGTGCTCGGGGTCCTGGGTGCTCAGTGCTCAGGGTGATCGGTGCTCAGTACTCAGGGTGTTGGGTGCTCAGTGCTCAGGGTGCTGGGTACTCAGTCCTCAGGGTGCTCAGTGCTCAGGGTGCTGGGTGCTCAGTGCTCGGGGTGCTCGGTGCTCTGTACTCAGGGTGCTGAGTGCTCAGTACTCAGGGGGCTGGGTGCTCAGGGTGCTGGGTGCTCAGTGCTCAGGGTGCTGGGTGCTCAGTGCTCGGGGTGCTTGGTGCTCAGTGCTCGGGGTGCTGGGTGCTCAGTGCTCAGTGCTCAGGGTTTTGGGTGCTCAGTGCTCAGTACTCAGGGTGCTGGGTACACAGTACTCAGGGTGCTGGGTGCTCAGTACTCAGGGTGCTGGATGCTCAGTGCTCAGGGTGCTGGGTGCTCAGGACTCTGGGTGTTGGGTGCTCAGTACTCAGGGTGCTGGGTGCTCAGTGCTCGGGGTGCTGGGTGCTCAGTGCTCGGGGTGCTGGGTGCTCAGTGCTCAGGGTGCTGGGTGCTCAGTATTCAGGGTGCTGGGTGCTCAGTCCTCGGGGTGCTCCGTGCTCAGTGCTCAGGGTGCTGGGTGCTCAGTACTCAGGGTGCTCGGTGCTCAGTACTCAGGGTTCTCAGTGCTCAGGGTGCTGGGTGCTCAGTACTCAGGGTGCTCAGTGCTCAGTACTCGGGGTGCCGGGTGCTCAGTACTCAGGGTGCTCAGTGCTCAGTACTCGGGGTGCTGTGTGCTCAGTGCTCAGTGTGCTCAGTGCTCAGTGCTCGGGGTGCTGGGTGCTCAGTGCTCGGGGCGCTGGGTGCTCAGTGCTCGAGGTGCTGGTTGCTCAGTACTCAGGGTGCTGTGTGCTCATTGCTCAGTACTCAGCGTGCTGGGTGCTCAGTGCTCAGAGTGTTGGGTGCTCAGTGCTCAGGGTGCTCTGTGCTCAGTACTCAGGGTGCTGGGTGCTCAGTGCTCGGGGTGCTGCGTGCTCAGTGCTCAGGGTGCTGGGTGCTCAGTGCTCAGGGTGCTGGGTGCTCAGTGCTCGGGGTGCTCGGTGCTCAGTACTCAAGGTGCTGGGTGCTCAGTGGTCAGGGTGCTGGGTGCTCAGTCCTCGGGGTGCTCCGTGCTCAGTGATCAGGGTGCTGGGTGCTCCGTACTCAGGGTGTTCGGTGCTCAGTACTCAGGGATCTCAGTGCTCAGTACTCAGGGTGCTGGGTGCTCAGTGCTCAGGGTGCTGGGTGCTCAGTACTCAGGGTGCTCAGTGCTCAGTACTCGGAGTGCTTGGTGCTCAGTACTCAGGGTGCTCAGTGCTCAGTACTCGGGGTGCTGGGTGCTCAGTGCTCAGGGTGCTCAGTGCTCAGTGCTCGGGGTGCTTGGTGCTCAGTGCTCGGGGCGCTGGGTGCTCAGTGCTCGGGGTGCTGGGTGCTCAGTACTCTGGGTGCTGGGTGCTCAGTACTCAGGGTGCTCAGTGCTCAGTACTCAGTGCTCAGGGTGCTCAGTACTCAGTGCTCGGGGTGCTGGGTGCTCAGTGCTCGGGGCGCTGGGTGCTCAGTGCTCGGGGTGCTGGGTGCTCAGTACTCGGGGTGCTGGGTGCTCAGTACTCTGGGTGTTGGGTGCTCAGTACTCAGGGTGCTGGGTGCTACGTGCTCGGGGTGCTGGGTGCTCAGTGCTCAGGGTGCTGGGTGCACAGTGCTCAGGGTGCTGGGTGCTCAGTACTCAGAGTGCTGGGTGCTTAGTGCTCGAGGTGCTCGGAGCTCAGTACTCAAGGTGCTGGGTGCTCAGTTCTCAGGGTGCTGGGTGCTCAGTCCTCGGGGTGCTCCATGCTCAGGGTGCTGGGTGCTCAGTGCTCAGGGTGCTGGGTGCTCAGTGCTCGGGGTGCTGGGTGCTGAGTGCTCAGGGTGCTGGGTGCTCAGTGCTCGGGGTGCTCGGTGCTCAGTGCTCAGGGTCCAGGGTGCTCAGTACTCAGCGTGCTGGGTGCTTAGTACTCAGGGTGCTCAGTGCTCAGTACACAGGGTGCCGGGTGCTCAGTGCTCGGGGTGCTGGGTGCTCAGTGCTCAGTACTCAGGGTGCTGGGTGCTCAGTGCTCGGGGTGCTGGGTGCTCAGTACTCAGGGTGCTGGGTGCTCAGTACTCAGTGCTCGGGGTCCTGGGTGCTCCGTGCTCGGGGTGCTGGGCGCTCAGTGCTCTGGGTGCTTAGTGCTCAGTACTCAGGGTGCTGGGTGCTCAGTACTCAGGGTGCTGGTTGCTCATTCTCGGGGTGCTGGGTGCTCAGTGCCCGGGGTGCTGGGTGCTCAGTACTCAGGTTGCTGGGGGCTCAGTACTCAGGGTGCTCGGTTCTCAGTACTCAGGGTGCTGGGTGCTCATTCTCGGGGTGCTGGGTGCTCAGTACTCGGGGTGCTCAGTGATCAGTACTCAGGGTGCTGGGTGCTCAGTACTCAGGGTGCTGGGTGTTCAGTGCTCGGGGTGCTCGGTGCTCAATACTCGGGGTGCTGGGTGCTCAGTACTCGGGGTGCTGGGTGCTCAGTGCTCAGGGTGCTGGGTGCTCAATGCTCGGGTTGCTGGGTGCTCAGTGCTGAGGGTGGTGCTGGGTGCTCAGTACTCAGGGTGCTGGGTGCTCAGTGCTCAGGGTGCTGGGTGCTCAGTACGAAGGTTGCTGGGTGCTCAGTACTCAGGGTGCTGGGTGCTCAGTACTCAGGGTGCTGGGTGCTAAGTGCTCAGGGTGCTGGGTACTCAGTACTCAGGGTGCTGGGTGCTCAGTACTCACTGTGTTGGGTGCTCAGTGCTCAGGGTGCTGGGTGCTCAGTGCTCAGGTTGCTGGGTGCTCAGTACTCAGGGTGCTGGGTGCTCAGTGCTCAGGGTGATCGGTGCTCAGTACTCAGGGTGCTCATTACTCAGGGTGCTGGGTGCTCAGTGCTCGGGGTGCTGGGTGCTCAGTACTCGGGGTGCTGGGTGCTCTGTACTCAGGTTGCTGGGTGCTCAGTGCTCGGGGTCCTGGGTGCTCAGTGCTCAGGGTGATTGGTGCTCAGTACTCAGGGTGCTGGGTGCTCATTGCTCAGGGTGCTGGGTGCGCAGTCCTCAGGGTGCTCAGTGCTCAGTGTGCTGGGTGCTCAGTGCTCGGGGTGCTCGGTGCTCAGTACTCAGGGTGCTGAGTGCTCAGTACTCAGGGTGCTGGGTGCTCAGTACTCATGGTGCTGGGTGCTCAGTACTCAGGGGGCTGGGTGCTCATTGCTCAGGGTGCTGGGTGCTCAGTGCTCAGGGTCCTGGGTGCTCAGTGCTCGGGGTGCTGGGTGCTCAGTGCTCGGGGTGCTGGGTGCTCAGTGCTCAGTGCTCAGGGTGCTGGGTTCACAGTGCTCAGTGCTCAGGGTGCTGGGTGCTCAGTACTCAGGGTGCTGGGTGCTCAGTGCTCAGGGTGCTGGGTGCTCAGTACTCTGGGTGTTGGGTGCTCAGTACTCAGGGTGCTGGGTGCTCAGTGCTCAGGGTGCTGGGTGATCAGTGCTCAGGGTGCTGGGTGCTCAGTGATCGGGGTGCTGGGTGCTCAGTGCTCTGGGTGCTTAGTGCTCAGTACTCAGGGTGCTGGGTGCTCAGTACTCAGGGTGCTGGGTGCTCATTCTCGGGGTGCTGGGTGCTCAGTGCTCGGGGTGCTGGGTGCTCAGTACTCAGGGTGCTGGGGGCTCAGTACTCAGGGTGCTGGGTGCTCAGTACTCAGGGTGCTCGGATCTCAGTATTCAGGGTGCTGGGTTCTCATTCTCGGGGTGCTGGGTGCTCAGTGCTCGGGGTGCTGGGTGCTCAGTACTCAGGGTGCTGGGCGCTCAGTACTCAGGGTGCTGGGTGCTCAGTACTCAGGGTGATCTGTTCTCAGTACTCAGGTTGCTGGGTGCTCAGTGCTCGGGGTGATGGGTGCTCAGTACTCGGGGTGCTCAGTGCTCAGTACTCAGGGTGCTGGGTGCTCAGTACTCAGGGTGCTGGGTGCTCAGTGCTCGGGGTGCTGGGTGCTCAGTGCTTGGGGTGCTGGGTGCTCAGTGCTGAGGGTGGTGCTGGGTGCTCAGTACTCAGGGTGCTGGGTGCTCAGTGCTCAGGGTGCTGGGTGCTCAGTACTAAGGGTGCTGGGTGCTCAGTACTCAGGGTGCTGGGTGCTCAGTACTCAGGGTGCTGGGTGCTCAGTGCTCAGGGTGCTTGGTGCTCAGTGCTCAGGGTGCTGGGTGCTCAGTACTCAGGGTGCTGGGTGCTCAGTGCTCAGGGTGATCGGTGCTCAGTACTCAGGGTGCTCAGTACTCAGGGTGCTGGCTGCTCAGTGCTCGGGGTGCTGGGTGCTCAGTACTCGGGGTGCTGGGTGCTCTGTACTCAGGGTGCTGGGTGCTCAGTGCACAGGGTCCTGGGTGCTCAGTGCTCAGGGTGATCGGAGCTCAGTACTCAGGGTGCTGGGTGCTCAGTGCTCAGGGTGCTGGGTACTCAGTCCTCAGGGTGCTCAGTGCTCAGGGTGCTGGGTGCTCAGTGCTCGGGGTGCTCGGTGCCCAGTACTCAGGGTGCTCAGTGCTCAGTACTCAGGGTGCTGGGTGCTCAGTACTCATGGTGCTGGATGCTCAGTACTCAGAGTGCTGGGTGCTCAGTGCTCAGGGTGCTGGGTGCTCAGTGCGCGGGGTGCTGGGTGCTCAGTGCTCGGGGTGCTGGGTGCTCAGTGCTCAGTGCTCAGGGTGTTGGGTGCTCAGTGCTCAGTGCTCAGGGTGCTGGGTGCTCAGTACTCAGGGTGCTGGCTGCTCAGTACTCAGGGTGCTGGGTGCTCAGTGCTCAGGGTGCTGGGTGCTCAGGACTCTGGGTGTTGGGTGCTCAGTACTCAGGGTGCTGGGTGCTCAGTGCTCGGGGTGCTGGGTGCTCAGTGCTCGGGGTGCTGGGTGCTCAGTGCTCAGGGTGCTGGGTGCTCAGTATTCAGCGTGCTGGGTGCTCAGTGCTCGGGGTGCTCGGTGCTCAGTACTCAAGGTGCTGGGTGCTCAGTGCTCAGGGTGCTGGGTGCTCAGTCCTCGGGGTGCTCCGTGCTCAGTGCTCAGGGTGCTGGGTGCTCAGTACTCAGGGTGCTCGGTGCTCAGTACTCAGGGTTCTCAGTGCTCAGGGTGCTGGGTGCTCAGTACTCAGGGTGCTCAGTGCTCAGTACTCGGGGTGCTGGGTGCTCAGTACTCAGGGTGCTCAGTGCTCAGTACTCGGGGTGCTGGGTGCTCAGTGCTCAGTGTGCTCAGTGCTCAGTGCTCAGGATGCTGGGTGCTCAGTTCTCGGGGCGCTGGGTGCTGAGTGCTCAGGGTGCTGGGTGCTCAGTGCTCGGGGTGCTCGGTGCTCAGTGCTCAGGGTCCTGGGTGCTCAGTACTCAGCGTGCTGGGTGCTTAGTACTCAGGGTGCTCAGTGCTCAGTACACAGGGTGCCGGGTGCTCAGTGCTCGGGGTGCTGGGTGCTCAGTGCTCAGTACTCAGGGTGCTGGGTGCTCAGTGCTCGGGGTGCTGGGTGCTCAGTACTCAGGGTGCTCGGTGCTCAGTACTCAGTGCTCGGGGTCCTGGGTGCTCCGTGCTCGGGGTGCTGGGCGCTCAGTGCTCTGGGTGCTTAGTGCTCAGTACTCAGGGTGCTGGGTGCTCAGTACTCAGGGTGCTGGTTGCTCATTCTCGGGGTGCTGGGTGCTCAGTGCCCGGGGTGCTGGGTGCTCAGTACTCAGGTTGCTGGGGGCTCAGTACTCAGGGTGCTCGGTTCTCAGTACTCAGGGTGCTGGGTGCTCATTCTCGGGGTGCTGGGTGCTCAGTACTCGGGGTGCTCAGTGATCAGTACTCAGGGTGCTGGGTGCTCAGTACTCAGGGTGCTGGGTGTTCAGTGCTCGGGGTGCTCGGTGCTCAATACTCGGGGTGCTGGGTGCTCAGTACTCGGGGTGCTGGGTGCTCAGTGCTCAGGGTGCTGGGTGCTCAGTGCTCGGATTGCTGGGTGCTCAGTGCTGAGGGTGGTGCTGGGTGCTCAGTACTCAGGGTGCTGGGTGCTCAGTGCTCAGGGTGCTGGGTGCTCAGTACTAAGGTTGCTGGGTGCTCAGTACTCAGGGTGCTGGGTGCTCAGTACTCAGGGTGCTGGGTGCTAAGTGCTCAGGGTGCTGGGTACTCAGTACTCAGGGTGATGGGTGCTCAGTACTCACTGTGTTGGGTGCTCAGTGCTCAGGGTGCTGGGTGCTCAGTGCTCAGGGTGCTGGGTGCTCAGTACTCAGGGTGCTGGGTGCTCAGTGCTCAGGGTGATCGGTGCTCAGTACTCAGGGTGCTCATTACTCAGGGTGCTGGGTGCTCAGTGCTCGGGGTGCTGGGTGCTCAGTACTCGGGGTGCTGGGTGCTCTGTACTCAGGGTGCTGGGTGCTCAGTGCTCAGGGTCCTGGGTGCTCAGTGCTCAGGGTGATTGGTGCTCAGTACTCAGGGTGCTGGGTGCTCAGTGCTCAGGGTGCTGGGTGCGCAGTCCTCAGGGTGCTCAGTGCTCAGGGTGCTGGGTGCTCAGTGCTCGGGGTGCTCGGTGCTCAGTACTCAGGGTGCTGAGTGCTCAGTACTCAGGGTGCTGGGTGCTCAGTACTCATGGTGCTGGGTGCTCAGTACTCAGGGGGCTTGGTGCTCAGTGCTCAGGGTGCTGGGTGCTCAGTGCTCAGGGTGCTGGGTGCTCAGTGCTCGAGGTGCTGGGTGCTCAGTGCTCGGGGTGCTGGGTGCTCAGTGCTCAGTGCTCAGGGTGCTGGGTGCTAAGTGCTCAGTGGTCAGGGTGCTGGGTGCTCAGTACTCAGGGTGCTGGGTGCTCAGTGCTCAGGGTGCTGGGTGCTCAGTACTCTGGGTGTTGGGTGCTCAGTACTCAGGGTGCTGGGTGCTCAGTGCTCAGGGTGCTGGGTGATCAGTGCTCAGGGTGCTGGGTGCTCAGTGATCGGGGTGCTGGGTGCTCAGTGCTCTGGGTGCTTAGTGCTCAGTACTCAGGGTGCTGGGTGCTCAGTACTCAGGGTGCTGGGTGCTCATTCTCGGGGTGCTGGGTGCTCAGTACTCGGGGTGCTCAGTGCTCAGTACTCAGGGTGCTGGGTGCTCAGTGCTCAGGGTGCTGGGTGCTCAGCGCTCGGGGTGCTGGCTGCTCGGTTCTAAGGTTGCTGGGTGCTCAGTACTCGGGGTGCTGGGTGCTCAGTACTCAGGGTGCTGGGTGCTCATTGCTGGGGGTGCTGGGTGCTCAGTACTCAGGGTGCTGGGTGCTCATTGCTGGGGGTGCTGGCTGCTCGGTTCTCCGGTTGCTGGGTGCTCAGTACTCGGGGTGCTGGGTGCTCAGTACTCAGGGTGCTGGGTGCTCATTGCTGGGGGTGCTGGGTGCTCAGTGCTCGGGGTGATGGGTGCTCAGTACTCGGGGTGCTCAGTGCTCAGTACTCAGGGTGCTGGGTGCTCAGTACTCAGGGTGCTGGGTGCTCAGTGCTCGGGGTGCTGGGTGCTCAGTACTCAGGGTGCTGGGTGCTCAGTGCTCAGGGTGCTGGGTGCTCAGTACTAAGGGTGCTGGGTGCTCAGTACTCAGGGTGCTGGGTGCTCAGTACTCAGGGTGCTGGGTGCTCAGTGCTCAGGGTGCTTGGTGCTCAGTGCTCAGGGGGCTGGGTGCTCAGTACTCAGGGTGCTGGGTGCTCAGTGCTCAGGGTGATCGGTGCTCAGTACTCAGGGTGCTCAGTACTCAGGGTGCTTGGTGCTCAGTACTCGGGGTGCTGGGTGTTCTGTACTCAGGGTGCTGGGTGCTCAGTGCTCGGGGTCCTGGGTGCTCAGTGCTCAGGGTGATCGGAGCTCAGTACACAGGGTGCTGTGTGCTCAGTGCTCAGGGTGCTGGGTACTCAGTCCTCAGGGTGCTCAGTGCTCAGGGTGCTGGGTGCTCAGTGCTCGGGGTGCTCGGTGCTCAGTACTCAGGGTGCTGAGTGCTCAGTACTCAGGGTGCTGGGTGCTCAGTACTCATGGTGCTGGGTGCTCAGTACTCAGGGTGCTGGGTGCTCAGTGCTCAGGGTGCTGGGTGCTCAGTGCGCGGGGTGCTGGGTGCTCAGTGCTCGGGGTGCTGGGTGCTCAGTGCTCAGTGCTCAGGGTGTTGGGTGCTCAGTGCTCAGTGCTCAGGGTGCTGGGTGCTCAGTACTCAGGGTGCTGGCTGCTCAGTACTCAGGGTGCTGGGTGCTCAGTGCTCAGGGTGCTGGGTGCTCAGGACTCTGGGTGTTTGGTGCTCAGTACTCAGGGTGCTGGGTGCTCAGTGCTCGGGGTGCTGGGTGCTCAGTGCTCGGGGTGCTGAGTGCTCAGTGCTCAGGGTGCTGGGTGCTCAGTATTCAGCGTGCTGGGTGCTCAGTGCTCGGGGTGCTCGGTGCTCAGTACTCAAGGTGCTGGGTGCTCAGTGCTCAGGGTGCTGGGTGCTCAGTCCTCGGGGTGCTCCGTGCTCAGTGCTCAGGGTGCTGGGTGCTCAGTACTCAGGGTGCTCGGTGCTCAGTACTCAGGGTTCTCAGTGCTCAGGGTGCTGGGTGCTCAGTACTCAGGGTGCTCAGTGCTCAGTACTCGGGGTGCTGGGTGCACAGTACTCAGGGTGCTCAATGCTCAGTACTCGGAGTGCTGGGTGCTCAGTGCTCAGTGTACTCAGTGCTCAGTGCTCGGGGTGCTGGGTGCTCAGTGCTCGGGGCACTGGGTGCTCAGTGCTCGAGGTGCTGGTTGCTCAGTACTCAGGGTGCTGTGTGCTCAGTGCTGAGTACTCAGCGTGCTGGGTGCTCAGTGCTCAGAGTGTTGGGTGCTCAGTACTCAGGGTGCTGGGTGCTCAGTGCTAAGTGCTCAGGGTGCTCAGTGCTCAGGGTGCTCAGTGCTCAGGGTGCTGGGTGCTCAGGGTGCTGGGTGCTCAGTGCTCGGGGTGCTGGGTGCTCAGTGCTCAGTGCTCAGGGTGCTGGGTGCTCAGTGCTCAGTGCTCAGGGTGCTGGGTGTTCAGTACTCTGGGTGCTCGGTGCTCAGTGCTCAGGGTGCTGGGTCCTCAGTACTCAGGGTTCTGGGTGCTCAGTGATCGGGGTGCTGGGTGCTCAGTGCTCAGGGTGATCAGTGCTCAGTACTAAGGGTGCTGGGTGCTCAGTGCTCAGGGTGCTGGGTGCTCAGTCCTCAGGGTGCTCAGTACTCAGGGTGCTCGGTGCTCAGTGCTCAGTACTCAGGGTGCTCAGTACTCAGGGTGCTGGGTGCTCAGTGCTCAGGGTGCTGGGTGCTCAGTACTCAGGGTGCTGGGTGTTCAGTACTCGGGGTGCTGGGTGCTCAGTACTCAGGGTGCTGGGTGCTCAGTGCTCGGGGTGCTGGGTGCTCAGTGCTCAGGGTGATCGGTGCTCAGTGCTCAGGGTGCTGGGTGCTCAGAGCTCGGGGAGCTGGGTGCTCAGTGCGCGGGGTGCTGGGTGCTCAGTGCTCGGGGTGCTGGGTGCTCAGTGCTCAGTGCTCAGGGTGTTGGGTGCTCAGTGCTCAGTGCTCAGGGTGCTGGGTGCTCAGTACTCAGGGTGCTGGGTGCTCAGTACTCAGGGTGCTGGGTGCTCAGTACTCATGGTGCTGGGTGCTCAGTACTCAGGGTGCTGGGTGCTCAGTGCTCAGGGTGCTGGGTGCTCAGTGCGCGGGGTGCTGGGTGCTCAGTGCTCGGGGTGCTGGGTGCTCAGTGCTCAGTGCTCAGGGTGTTGGGTGCTCAGTGCTCAGTGCTCAGGGTGCTGGGTGCTCAGTACTCAGGGTGCTGGGTGCTCAGTACTCAGGGTGCTGGGTGATCAGTGCTCAGGGTGCTGGGTGCTCAGGACTCTGGGTGTTGGGTGCTCAGTACTCAGGGTGCTGGGTGCTCAGTGCTCGGGGTGCTGGGTGCTCAGTGTTCGGGGTGCTGGGTGCTCAGTGCTCAGGGTGCTGGGTGCTCAGTATTCAGCGTGCTGGGTGATCAGTGCTCGGGGTGCTCGGTGCTCAGTACTCAAGGTGCTGGGTGCTCAGTGCTCAGGGTGCTGGGTGCTCACTCCTCGGGGTGCTCCGTGCTCAGTGCTCAGGGTGCTGGGTGCTCAGTACTCAGGGTGCTCTGTGCTCAGTACTCCGGGTTCTCAGTGCTCAGGGTGCTGGGAGCTCAGTACTCAGGGTGCTCAGTGCTCAGTACTCGGGGTGCTGGGTGCTCAGTACTCAGGGTGCTCAGTGCTCAGTACTCGGGGTGCTGGGTGTTCAGTGCTCAGTGTGCTCAGTGCTCAGTGCTCGGGGTGCTGGGTGCTCAGTGCTCGGGGCGCTGGTTGCTCAGTGCTCGAGGTGCTGGTTGCTCAGTACTCAGGGTGCTGTGTGATCAGTGCTCAGTACTCAGCGTGCTGGGTGCTCAGTGCTCAGAGTGTTGGGTGCTCAGTACTCAGGGTGCTGGGTGCTCAGTGCTCAGTGCTCAGGGTGCTCAGTGCTCAGGGTGCTCAGTGCTCAGGGTTCTGGGTGCTCAGGGTGCTGGGTGCTCAGTGCTCGGGGTGCTGGGTGCTCAGTGCTCAGTGCTCAGGGTGCTGGGTGTTCAGTACTCAGGGTTCTCGGTGCTCAGTGCTCAGGGTGCTGGGTGCTCATTACTCAGGGTTCTGGGTGCTCAGTGCTCAGGGTGCTGGGTGCGCAGTCCTCAGGGTGCTCAGTGCTCAGGGTGCTGGGTGCTCAGTGCTCGGGGTGCTCGGTGCTCAGTACTCAGGGTGCTCAGTGCTCAGTACTCGGGGTGCTGGGTGCTCAGTGCTCAGTGTGCTCAGTGCTCAGTGCTCGGGATGCTGGGTGCTCAGTGCTCGGGGCGCTGGGTGCTGAGTGCTCAGGGTGCTGGGTGCTCAGTGCTCGGGGTGCTCGGTGCTCAGTGCTCAGGGTCCTGGGTGCTCAGTACTCAGCGTGCTGGGTGCTTCGTACTCAGGGTGCTCAGTGCTCAGTACACAGGGTGCCGGGTGCTCAGTGCTCGGGGTGCTGGGTGCTCAGTGCTCAGTACTCAGGGTGCTGGGTGCTCAGTGCTCGGGGTGCTGGGTGCTCAGTACTCAGGGTGCTCGGTGCTCAGTACTCAGTGCTCGGGGTCCTGGGTGCTCCGTGCTCGGGGTGCTGGGCGCTCAGTGCTCTGGGTGCTTAGTGCTCAGTACTCAGGGTGCTGGGTGCTCAGTACTCAGGGTGCTGGTTGCTCATTCTCGGGGTGCTGGGTGCTCAGTGCCCGGGGTGCTGGGTGCTCAGTACTCAGGTTGCTGGGGGCTCAGTACTCAGGGTGCTCGGTTCTCAGTACTCAGGGTGCTGGGTGCTCATTCTCTGGGTGCTGGGTGCTCAGTACTCGGGGTGCTCAGTGATCAGTACTCAGGGTGCTGGGTGCTCAGTACTCAGGGTGCTGGGTGTTCAGTGCTCGGGGTGCTCGGTGCTCAATACTCGGGGTGCTGGGTGCTCAGTACTCGGGGTGCTGGGTGCTCAGTGCTCAGGGTGCTGGGTGCTCAGTGCTCGGGTTGCTGGGTGCTCAGTGCTGAGGGTGGTGCTGGGTGCTCAGTACTCAGGGTGCTGGGTGCTCAGTGCTCAGGGTGCTGGGTGCTCAGTACTCAGGGTGCTGGGTGCTCAGTACTCACTGTGTTGGGTGCTCAGTGCTCAGGGTGCTGGGTGCTCAGTGCTCAGGGTGCTGGGTGCTCAGTACTCAGGGTGCTGGGTGCTCAGTGCTCGGGGTGCTGGGTGCTCAGTACTCAGGGTGCTGGGGGCTCAGTACTCAGGGTGCTGGGTGCTCAGTACTCAGGGTGATCTGTTCTCAGTACTCAGGTTGCTGGGTGCTCAGTGCTCGGGGTGATGGGTGCTCAGTACTCGGGGTGCTCAGTGCTCAGTACTCAGGGTGCTGGGTGCTCAGTACTCAGGGTGCTGGGTGCTCAGTGCTCGGGGTGCTGGGTGCTCAGTACTCAGGGTGCTGGGTGCTCAGTGCTCAGGGTGCTGGGTGCTCAGTACTAAGGGTGCTGGGTGCTCAGTACTCAGGGTGCTGGGTGCTCAGTACTCAGGGTGCTGGGTGCTCAGTGCTCAGGGTGCTTGGTGCTCAGTGCTCAGGGGGCTGGGTGCTCAGTACTCAGGGTGCTGGGTGCTCAGTGCTCAGGGTGATCGGTGCTCAGTACTCAGGGTGCTCAGTACTCAGGGTGCTTGGTGCTCAGTACTCGGGGTGCTGGGTGTTCTGTACTCAGGGTGCTGGGTGCTCAGTGCTCAGTGCTCAGGGTGTTGGGTGCTCAGTGCTCAGTGCTCAGGGTGCTGGGTGCTCAGTACTCAGGGTGCTGGCTGCTCAGTACTCAGGGTGCTGGGTGCTCAGTGCTCAAGGTGCTGGGTGCTCAGGACTCTGGGTGTTGGGTGCTCAGTACTCAGGGTGCTGGGTGCTCAGTGCTCGGGGTGCTGGGTGCTCAGTGCTCGGGGTGCTGAGTGCTCAGTGCTCAGGGTGCTGGGTGCTCAGTATTCAGCGTGCTGGGTGCTCAGTGCTCGGGGTGCTCGGTGCTCAGTACTCAAGGTGCTGGGTGCTCAGTGCTCAGGGTGCTGGGTGCTCAGTCCTCGGGGTGCTCCGTGCTCAGTGCTCAGGGTGCTGGGTGCTCAGTACTCAGGGTGCTCGGTGCTCAGTACTCAGGGTTCTCAGTTCTCAGGGTGCTGGGTGCTCAGTACTCAGGGTGCTCAGTGCTCAGTACTCGGGGTGCTGGGTGCTCAGTACTCAGGGTGCTCAGTGCTCAGTACTCGGGGTGCTGGGTGCTCAGTGCTCAGTGTACTCAGTGCTCAGTGCTCGGGGTGCTGGGTGCTCAGTGCTCGGGGCACTGGGTGCTCAGTGCTCGAGGTGCTGGTTGCTCAGTACTCAGGGTGCTGTGTGCTCAGTGCTGAGTACTCAGCGTGCTGGGTGCTCAGTGCTCAGAGTGTTGGGTGCTCAGTACTCAGGGTGCTGGGTGCTCAGTGCTAAGTGCTCAGGGTGCTCAGTGCTCAGGGTGCTCAGTGCTCAGGGTGCTGGGTGCTCAGGGTGCTGGGTGCTCAGTGCTCGGGGTGCTGGGTGCTCAGTGCTCAGTGCTCAGGGTGCTGGGTGCTCAGTGCTCAGTGCTCAGGGTGCTGGGTGTTCAGTACTCAGGGTGCTCGGTGCTCAGTGCTCAGGGTGCTGGGTGCTCAGTACTCAGGGTTCTGGGTGCTCAGTGCTCGGGGTGCTGGGTGCTCAGTGCTCAGGGTGATCAGTGCTCAGTACTAAGGGTGCTGGGTGCTCAGTGCTCAGGGTGCTGGGTGCTCAGTCCTCAGGGTGCTCAGTACTCAGGGTGCTCGGTGCTCAGTGCTCAGTACTCAGGGTGCTCAGTACTCAGGGTGCTGGGTGCTCAGTGCTCAGGGTGCTGGGTGCTCAGTACTCAGGGTGCTGGGTGTTCAGTACTCGGGGTGCTGGGTGCTCAGTACTCAGGGTGCTGGGTGCTCAGTGCTCGGGGTGCTGGGTGCTCAGTGCTCAGGGTGATCGGTGCTCAGTGCTCAGGGTGCTGGGTGCTCAGAGCTCGGGGAGCTGGGTGCTCAGTGCTCGGGGTGCTGGGTGCTCAGTGCTCAGTGCTCAGGGTGTTGGGTGCTCAGTGCTCAGTGCTCAGGGTGCTGGGTGCTCAGTACTCAGGGTGCTGGGTGCTCAGTACTCAGGGTGCTGGGTGCTCAGTACTCATGGTGCTGGGTGCTCAGTACTCAGGGTGCTGGGTGCTCAGTGCTCAGGGTGCTGGGTGCTCAGTGCGCGGGGTGCTGGGTGCTCAGTGCTCGGGGTGCTGGGTGCTCAGTGCTCAGGGTGTTGGGTGCTCAGTGCTCAGTGCTCAGGGTGCTGGGTGCTCAGTACTCAGGGTGCTGGGTGCTCAGTACTCAGGGTGATCTGTTCTCAGTACTCAGGTTGCTGGGTGCTCAGTGCTCGGGGTGATGGGTGCTCAGTACTCGGGGTGCTCAGTGCTCAGTACTCAGGGTGCTGGGTGCTCAGTACTCAGGGTGCTGGGTGCTCAGTGCTCGGGGTGCTGGGTGCTCAGTACTCAGGGTGCTGGGTGCTCAGTGCTCAGGGTGCTGGGTGCTCAGTACTAAGGGTGCTGGGTGCTCAGTACTCAGGGTGCTGGGTGCTCAGTACTCAGGGTGCTGGGTGCTCAGTGCTCAGGGTGCTTGGTGCTCAGTGCTCAGGGGGCTGGGTGCTCAGTACTCAGGGTGCTGGGTGCTCAGTGCTCAGGGTGATCGGTGCTCAGTACTCAGGGTGCTCAGTACTCAGGGTGCTTGGTGCTCAGTACTCGGGGTGCTGGGTGTTCTGTACTCAGGGTGCTGGGTGCTCAGTGCTCGGGGTCCTGGGTGCTCAGTGCTCAGGGTGATCGGAGCTCAGTACACAGGGTGCTGTGTGCTCAGTGCTCAGGGTGCTGGGTACTCAGTCCTCAGGGTGCTCAGTGCTCAGGGTGCTGGGTGCTCAGTGCTCGGGGTGCTCGGTGCTCAGTACTCAGGGTGCTGAGTGCTCAGTACTCAGGGTGCTGGGTGCTCAGTACTCATGGTGCTGGGTGCTCAGTACTCAGGGTGCTGGGTGCTCAGTGCTCAGGGTGCTGGGTGCTCAGTGCGCGGGGTGCTGGGTGCTCAGTGCTCGGGGTGCTGGGTGCTCAGTGCTCAGTGCTCAGGGTGTTGGGTGCTCAGTGCTCAGTGCTCAGGGTGCTGGGTGCTCAGTACTCAGGGTGCTGGCTGCTCAGTACTCAGGGTGCTGGGTGCTCAGTGCTCAGGGTGCTGGGTGCTCAGGACTCTGGGTGTTTGGTGCTCAGTACTCAGGGTGCTGGGTGCTCAGTGCTCGGGGTGCTGGGTGCTCAGTGCTCGGGGTGCTGAGTGCTCAGTGCTCAGGGTGCTGGGTGCTCAGTATTCAGCGTGCTGGGTGCTCAGTGCTCGGGGTGCTCGGTGCTCAGTACTCAAGGTGCTGGGTGCTCAGTGCTCAGGGTGCTGGGTGCTCAGTCCTCGGGGTGCTCCGTGCTCAGTGCTCAGGGTGCTGGGTGCTCAGTACTCAGGGTGCTCGGTGCTCAGTACTCAGGGTTCTCAGTGCTCAGGGTGCTGGGTGCTCAGTACTCAGGGTGCTCAGTGCTCAGTACTCGGGGTGCTGGGTGCTCAGTACTCAGGGTGCTCAATGCTCAGTACTCGGGGTGCTGGGTGCTCAGTGCTCAGTGTACTCAGTGCTCAGTGCTCGGGGTGCTGGGTGCTCAGTGCTCGGGGCACTGGGTGCTCAGTGCTCGAGGTGCTGGTTGCTCAGTACTCAGGGTGCTGTGTGCTCAGTGCTGAGTACTCAGCGTGCTGGGTGCTCAGTGCTCAGAGTGTTGGGTGCTCAGTACTCAGGGTGCTGGGTGCTCAGTGCTAAGTGCTCAGGGTGCTCAGTGCTCAGGGTGCTCAGTGCTCAGGGTGCTGGGTGCTCAGGGTGCTGGGTGCTCAGTGCTCGGGGTGCTGGGTGCTCAGTGCTCAGTGCTCAGGGTGCTGGGTGCTCAGTGCTCAGTGCTCAGGGTGCTGGGTGTTCAGTACTCTGGGTGCTCGGTGCTCAGTGCTCAGGGTGCTGGGTCCTCAGTACTCAGGGTTCTGGGTGCTCAGTGCTCGGGGTGCTGGGTGCTCAGTGCTCAGGGTGATCAGTGCTCAGTACTAAGGGTGCTGGGTGCTCAGTGCTCAGGGTGCTGGGTGCTCAGTCCTCAGGGTGCTCAGTACTCAGGGTGCTCGGTGCTCAGTGCTCAGTACTCAGGGTGCTCAGTACTCAGGGTGCTGGGTGCTCAGTGCTCAGGGTGCTGGGTGCTCAGTACTCAGGGTGCTGGGTGTTCAGTACTCGGGGTGCTGGGTGCTCAGTACTCAGGGTGCTGGGTGCTCAGTGCTCGGGGTGCTGGGTGCTCAGTGCTCAGTGTGATCGGTGCTCAGTGCTCAGGGTGCTGGGTGCTCAGAGCTCGGGGAGCTGGGTGCTCAGTGCGCGGGGTGCTGGGTGCTCAGTGCTCGGGGTGCTGGGTGCTCAGTGCTCAGTGCTCAGGGTGTTGGGTGCTCAGTGCTCAGTGCTCAGGGTGCTGGGTGCTCAGTACTCAGGGTGCTGGGTGCTCAGTACTCAGGGTGCTGGGTGCTCAGTACTCATGGTGCTGGGTGCTCAGTACTCAGGGTGCTGGGTGCTCAGTGCTCAGGGTGCTGGGTGCTCAGTGCGCGGGGTGCTGGGTGCTCAGTGCTCGGGGTGCTGGGTGCTCAGTGCTCAGTGCTCAGGGTGTTGGGTGCTCAGTGCTCAGTGCTCAGGGTGCTGGGTGCTCAGTACTCAGGGTGCTGGGTGCTCAGTACTCAGGGTGCTGGGTGATCAGTGCTCAGGGTGCTGGGTGCTCAGGACTCTGGGTGTTGGGTGCTCAGTACTCAGGGTGCTGGGTGCTCAGTGCTCGGGGTGCTGGGTGCTCAGTGTTCGGGGTGCTGGGTGCTCAGTGCTCAGGGTGCTGGGTGCTCAGTATTCAGCGTGCTGGGTGATCAGTGCTCGGGGTGCTCGGTGCTCAGTACTCAAGGTGCTGGGTGCTCAGTGCTCAGGGTGCTGGGTGCTCACTCCTCGGGGTGCTCCGTGCTCAGTGCTCAGGGTGCTGGGTGCTCAGTACTCAGGGTGCTCTGTGCTCAGTACTCCGGGTTCTCAGTGCTCAGGGTGCTGGGAGCTCAGTACTCAGGGTGCTCAGTGCTCAGTACTCGGGGTGCTGGGTGCTCAGTACTCAGGGTGCTCAGTGCTCAGTACTCGGGGTGCTGGGTGTTCAGTGCTCAGTGTGCTCAGTGCTCAGTGCTCGGGGTGCTGGGTGCTCAGTGCTCGGGGCGCTGGTTGCTCAGTGCTCGAGGTGCTGGTTGCTCAGTACTCAGGGTGCTGTGTGATCAGTGCTCAGTACTCAGCGTGCTGGGTGCTCAGTGCTCAGAGTGTTGGGTGCTCAGTACTCAGGGTGCTGGGTGCTCAGTGCTCAGTGCTCAGGGTGCTCAGTGCTCAGGGTGCTCAGTGCTCAGGGTTCTGGGTGCTCAGGGTGCTGGGTGCTCAGTGCTCGGGGTGCTGGTTGCTCAGTGCTCAGTGCTCAGGGTGCTGGGTGTTCAGTACTCAGGGTTCTCGGTGCTCAGTGCTCAGGGTGCTGGGTGCTCATTACTCAGGGTTCTGGGTGCTCAGTGCTCAGGGTGCTGGGTGCGCAGTCCTCAGGGTGCTCAGTGCTCAGGGTGCTGGGTGCTCAGTGCTCGGGGTGCTCGGTGCTCAGTACTCAGGGTGCTCAGTGCTCAGTACTCGGGGTGCTGGGTGCTCAGTGCTCAGTGTGCTCAGTGCTCAGTGCTCGGGATGCTGGGTGCTCAGTGCTCGGGGCGCTGGGTGCTGAGTGCTCAGGGTGCTGGGTGCTCAGTGCTCGGGGTGCTCGGTGCTCAGTGCTCAGGGTCCTGGGTGCTCAGTACTCAGCGTGCTGGGTGCTTCGTACTCAGGGTGCTCAGTGCTCAGTACACAGGGTGCCGGGTGCTCAGTGCTCGGGGTGCTGGGTGCTCAGTGCTCAGTACTCAGGGTGCTGGGTGCTCAGTGCTCGGGGTGCTGGGTGCTCAGTACTCAGGGTGCTCGGTGCTCAGTACTCAGTGCTCGGGGTCCTGGGTGCTCCGTGCTCGGGGTGCTGGGCGCTCAGTGCTCTGGGTGCTTAGTGCTCAGTACTCAGGGTGCTGGGTGCTCAGTACTCAGGGTGCTGGTTGCTCATTCTCGGGGTGCTGGGTGCTCAGTGCTCAGGGTGATCGGTGCTCAGTACTCAGGGTGCTCATTACTCAGGGTGCTGGGTGCTCAGTGCTCGGGGTGCTGGGTGCTCAGTACTCGGGGTGCTGGGTGCTCTGTACTCAGGGTGCTGGGTGCTCAGTGCTCGGGGTCCTGGGTGCTCAGTGCTCAGGGTGATTGGTGCTCAGTACTCAGGGTGCTGGGTGCTCAGTGCTCAGGGTGCTGGGTGCGCAGTCCTCAGGGTGCTCAGTGCTCAGGGTGCTGGGTGCTCAGTGCTCGGGGTGCTCGGTGCTCAGTACTCAGGGTGCTGAGTGCTCAGTACTCAGGGTGCTGGGTGCTCAGTACTCATGGTGCTGGGTGCTCAGTACTCAGGGGGCTGGGTGCTCAGTGCTCAGGGTGCTGGGTGCTCAGTGCTCAGGGTGCTGGGTGCTCAGTGCTCGAGGTGCTGGGTGCTCAGTGCTCGGGGTGCTGGGTGCTCAGTGCTCAGTGCTCAGGGTGCTCGGTGCTCAGTACTCAGGGTTCTCAGTTCTCAGGGTGCTGGGTGCTCAGTACTCAGGGTGCTCAGTGCTCAGTACTCGGGGTGCTGGGTGCTCAGTACTCAGGGTGCTCAGTGCTCAGTACTCGGGGTGCTGGGTGCTCAGTGCTCAGTGTACTCAGTGCTCAGTGCTCGGGGTGCTGGGTGCTCAGTGCTCGGGGCACTGGGTGCTCAGTGCTCGAGGTGCTGGTTGCTCAGTACTCAGGGTGCTGTGTGCTCAGTGCTGAGTACTCAGCGTGCTGGGTGCTCAGTGCTCAGAGTGTTGGGTGCTCAGTACTCAGGGTGCTGGGTGCTCAGTGCTAAGTGCTCAGGGTGCTCAGTGCTCAGGGTGCTCAGTGCTCAGGGTGCTGGGTGCTCAGGGTGCTGGGTGCTCAGTGCTCGGGGTGCTGGGTGCTCAGTGCTCAGTGCTCAGGGTGCTGGGTGCTCAGTGCTCAGTGCTCAGGGTGCTGGGTGTTCAGTACTCAGGGTGCTCGGTGCTCAGTGCTCAGGGTGCTGGGTGCTCAGTACTCAGGGTTCTGGGTGCTCAGTGCTCGGGGTGCTGGGTGCTCAGTGCTCAGGGTGATCAGTGCTCAGTACTAAGGGTGCTGGGTGCTCAGTGCTCAGGGTGCTGTGTGCTCAGTCCTCAGGGTGCTCAGTACTCAGGGTGCTCGGTGCTCAGTGCTCAGTACTCAGGGTGCTCAGTACTCAGGGTGCTGGGTGCTCAGTGCTCAGGGTGCTGGGTGCTCAGTACTCAGGGTGCTGGGTGTTCAGTACTCGGGGTGCTGGGTGCTCAGTACTCAGGGTGCTGGGTGCTCAGTGCTCGGGGTGCTGGGTGCTCAGTGCTCAGGGTGATCGGTGCTCAGTGCTCAGGGTGCTGGGTGCTCAGAGCTCGGGGAGCTGGGTGCTCAGTGCTCGGGGTGCTGGGTGCTCAGTGCTCAGTGCTCAGGGTGTTGGGTGCTCAGTGCTCAGTGCTCAGGGTGCTGGGTGCTCAGTACTCAGGGTGCTGGGTGCTCAGTACTCAGGGTGCTGGGTGCTCAGTACTCATGGTGCTGGGTGCTCAGTACTCAGGGTGCTGGGTGCTCAGTGCTCAGGGTGCTGGGTGCTCAGTGCGCGGGGTGCTGGGTGCTCAGTGCTCGGGGTGCTGGGTGCTCAGTGCTCAGGGTGTTGGGTGCTCAGTGCTCAGTGCTCAGGGTGCTGGGTGCTCAGTACTCAGGGTGCTGGGTGCTCAGTACTCAGGGTGATCTGTTCTCAGTACTCAGGTTGCTGGGTGCTCAGTGCTCGGGGTGATGGGTGCTCAGTACTCGGGGTGCTCAGTGCTCAGTACTCAGGGTGCTGGGTGCTCAGTACTCAGGGTGCTGGGTGCTCAGTGCTCGGGGTGCTGGGTGCTCAGTACTCAGGGTGCTGGGTGCTCAGTGCTCAGGGTGCTGGGTGCTCAGTACTAAGGGTGCTGGGTGCTCAGTACTCAGGGTGCTGGGTGCTCAGTACTCAGGGTGCTGGGTGCTCAGTGCTCAGGGTGCTTGGTGCTCAGTGCTCAGGGGGCTGGGTGCTCAGTACTCAGGGTGCTGGGTGCTCAGTGCTCAGGGTGATCGGTGCTCAGTACTCAGGGTGCTCAGTACTCAGGGTGCTTGGTGCTCAGTACTCGGGGTGCTGGGTGTTCTGTACTCAGGGTGCTGGGTGCTCAGTGCTCGGGGTCCTGGGTGCTCAGTGCTCAGGGTGATCGGAGCTCAGTACACAGGGTGCTGTGTGCTCAGTGCTCAGGGTGCTGGGTACTCAGTCCTCAGGGTGCTCAGTGCTCAGGGTGCTGGGTGCTCAGTGCTCGGGGTGCTCGGTGCTCAGTACTCAGGGTGCTGAGTGCTCAGTACTCAGGGTGCTGGGTGCTCAGTACTCATGGTGCTGGGTGCTCAGTACTCAGGGTGCTGGGTGCTCAGTGCTCAGGGTGCTGGGTGCTCAGTGCGCGGGGTGCTGGGTGCTCAGTGCTCGGGGTGCTGGGTGCTCAGTGCTCAGTGCTCAGGGTGTTGGGTGCTCAGTGCTCAGTGCTCAGGGTGCTGGGTGCTCAGTACTCAGGGTGCTGGCTGCTCAGTACTCAGGGTGCTGGGTGCTCAGTGCTCAGGGTGCTGGGTGCTCAGGACTCTGGGTGTTTGGTGCTCAGTACTCAGGGTGCTGGGTGCTCAGTGCTCGGGGTGCTGGGTGCTCAGTGCTCGGGGTGCTGAGTGCTCAGTGCTCAGGGTGCTGGGTGCTCAGTATTCAGCGTGCTGGGTGCTCAGTGCTCGGGGTGCTCGGTGCTCAGTACTCAAGGTGCTGGGTGCTCAGTGCTCAGGGTGCTGGGTGCTCAGTCCTCGGGGTGCTCCGTGCTCAGTGCTCAGGGTGCTGGGTGCTCAGTACTCAGGGTGCTCGGTGCTCAGTACTCAGGGTTCTCAGTGCTCAGGGTGCTGGGTGCTCAGTACTCAGGGTGCTCAGTGCTCAGTACTCGGGGTGCTGGGTGCTCAGTACTCAGGGTGCTCAATGCTCAGTACTCGGGGTGCTGGGTGCTCAGTGCTCAGTGTACTCAGTGCTCAGTGCTCGGGGTGCTGGGTGCTCAGTGCTCGGGGCACTGGGTGCTCAGTGCTCGAGGTGCTGGTTGCTCAGTACTCAGGGTGCTGTGTGCTCAGTGCTGAGTACTCAGCGTGCTGGGTGCTCAGTGCTCAGAGTGTTGGGTGCTCAGTACTCAGGGTGCTGGGTGCTCAGTGCTAAGTGCTCAGGGTGCTCAGTGCTCAGGGTGCTCAGTGCTCAGGGTGCTGGGTGCTCAGGGTGCTGGGTGCTCAGTGCTCGGGGTGCTGGGTGCTCAGTGCTCAGTGCTCAGGGTGCTGGGTGCTCAGTGCTCAGTGCTCAGGGTGCTGGGTGTTCAGTACTCTGGGTGCTCGGTGCTCAGTGCTCAGGGTGCTGGGTCCTCAGTACTCAGGGTTCTGGGTGCTCAGTGCTCGGGGTGCTGGGTGCTCAGTGCTCAGGGTGATCAGTGCTCAGTACTAAGGGTGCTGGGTGCTCAGTGCTCAGGGTGCTGGGTGCTCAGTCCTCAGGGTGCTCAGTACTCAGGGTGCTCGGTGCTCAGTGCTCAGTACTCAGGGTGCTCAGTACTCAGGGTGCTGGGTGCTCAGTGCTCAGGGTGCTGGGTGCTCAGTACTCAGGGTGCTGGGTGTTCAGTACTCGGGGTGCTGGGTGCTCAGTACTCAGGGTGCTGGGTGCTCAGTGCTCGGGGTGCTGGGTGCTCAGTGCTCAGTGTGATCGGTGCTCAGTGCTCAGGGTGCTGGGTGCTCAGAGCTCGGGGAGCTGGGTGCTCAGTGCGCGGGGTGCTGGGTGCTCAGTGCTCGGGGTGCTGGGTGCTCAGTGCTCAGTGCTCAGGGTGTTGGGTGCTCAGTGCTCAGTGCTCAGGGTGCTGGGTGCTCAGTACTCAGGGTGCTGGGTGCTCAGTACTCAGGGTGCTGGGTGCTCAGTACTCATGGTGCTGGGTGCTCAGTACTCAGGGTGCTGGGTGCTCAGTGCTCAGGGTGCTGGGTGCTCAGTGCGCGGGGTGCTGGGTGCTCAGTGCTCGGGGTGCTGGGTGCTCAGTGCTCAGTGCTCAGGGTGTTGGGTGCTCAGTGCTCAGTGCTCAGGGTGCTGGGTGCTCAGTACTCAGGGTGCTGGGTGCTCAGTACTCAGGGTGCTGGGTGATCAGTGCTCAGGGTGCTGGGTGCTCAGGACTCTGGGTGTTGGGTGCTCAGTACTCAGGGTGCTGGGTGCTCAGTGCTCGGGGTGCTGGGTGCTCAGTGTTCGGGGTGCTGGGTGCTCAGTGCTCAGGGTGCTGGGTGCTCAGTATTCAGCGTGCTGGGTGATCAGTGCTCGGGGTGCTCGGTGCTCAGTACTCAAGGTGCTGGGTGCTCAGTGCTCAGGGTGCTGGGTGCTCACTCCTCGGGGTGCTCCGTGCTCAGTGCTCAGGGTGCTGGGTGCTCAGTACTCAGGGTGCTCTGTGCTCAGTACTCCGGGTTCTCAGTGCTCAGGGTGCTGGGAGCTCAGTACTCAGGGTGCTCAGTGCTCAGTACTCGGGGTGCTGGGTGCTCAGTACTCAGGGTGCTCAGTGCTCAGTACTCGGGGTGCTGGGTGTTCAGTGCTCAGTGTGCTCAGTGCTCAGTGCTCGGGGTGCTGGGTGCTCAGTGCTCGGGGCGCTGGTTGCTCAGTGCTCGAGGTGCTGGTTGCTCAGTACTCAGGGTGCTGTGTGATCAGTGCTCAGTACTCAGCGTGCTGGGTGCTCAGTGCTCAGAGTGTTGGGTGCTCAGTACTCAGGGTGCTGGGTGCTCAGTGCTCAGTGCTCAGGGTGCTCAGTGCTCAGGGTGCTCAGTGCTCAGGGTTCTGGGTGCTCAGGGTGCTGGGTGCTCAGTGCTCGGGGTGCTGGTTGCTCAGTGCTCAGTGCTCAGGGTGCTGGGTGTTCAGTACTCAGGGTTCTCGGTGCTCAGTGCTCAGGGTGCTGGGTGCTCATTACTCAGGGTTCTGGGTGCTCAGTGCTCAGGGTGCTGGGTGCGCAGTCCTCAGGGTGCTCAGTGCTCAGGGTGCTGGGTGCTCAGTGCTCGGGGTGCTCGGTGCTCAGTACTCAGGGTGCTCAGTGCTCAGTACTCGGGGTGCTGGGTGCTCAGTGCTCAGTGTGCTCAGTGCTCAGTGCTCGGGATGCTGGGTGCTCAGTGCTCGGGGCGCTGGGTGCTGAGTGCTCAGGGTGCTGGGTGCTCAGTGCTCGGGGTGCTCGGTGCTCAGTGCTCAGGGTCCTGGGTGCTCAGTACTCAGCGTGCTGGGTGCTTCGTACTCAGGGTGCTCAGTGCTCAGTACACAGGGTGCCGGGTGCTCAGTGCTCGGGGTGCTGGGTGCTCAGTGCTCAGTACTCAGGGTGCTGGGTGCTCAGTGCTCGGGGTGCTGGGTGCTCAGTACTCAGGGTGCTCGGTGCTCAGTACTCAGTGCTCGGGGTCCTGGGTGCTCCGTGCTCGGGGTGCTGGGCGCTCAGTGCTCTGGGTGCTTAGTGCTCAGTACTCAGGGTGCTGGGTGCTCAGTACTCAGGGTGCTGGTTGCTCATTCTCGGGGTGCTGGGTGCTCAGTGCTCAGGGTGATCGGTGCTCAGTACTCAGGGTGCTCATTACTCAGGGTGCTGGGTGCTCAGTGCTCGGGGTGCTGGGTGCTCAGTACTCGGGGTGCTGGGTGCTCTGTACTCAGGGTGCTGGGTGCTCAGTGCTCGGGGTCCTGGGTGCTCAGTGCTCAGGGTGATTGGTGCTCAGTACTCAGGGTGCTGGGTGCTCAGTGCTCAGGGTGCTGGGTGCGCAGTCCTCAGGGTGCTCAGTGCTCAGGGTGCTGGGTGCTCAGTGCTCGGGGTGCTCGGTGCTCAGTACTCAGGGTGCTGAGTGCTCAGTACTCAGGGTGCTGGGTGCTCAGTACTCATGGTGCTGGGTGCTCAGTACTCAGGGGGCTGGGTGCTCAGTGCTCAGGGTGCTGGGTGCTCAGTGCTCAGGGTGCTGGGTGCTCAGTGCTCGAGGTGCTGGGTGCTCAGTGCTCGGGGTGCTGGGTGCTCAGTGCTCAGTGCTCAGGGTGCTGGGTGCTCAGTGCTCAGGGTGCTGGGTGCTCAGTACTCAGGGTGCTGGGTGCTCAGTGCTCAGGGTGCTGGGTGCTCAGTATTCTGGGTGTTGGGTGCTCAGTACTCAGGGTGCTGTGTGCTCAGTGCTCAGGGTGCTGGGTGATCAGTGCTCAGGGTGCTGGGTGCTCAGTGATCGGGGTGCTGGGTGCTCAGTGCTCTGGGTGCTTAGTGCTCAGTACTCAGGGTGCTGGGTACTCAGTACTCAGGGTGCTGGGTGCTCATTCTCGGGGTGCTGGGTGCTCAGTGCTCGGGGTGCTGGGTGCTCAGTACTCAGGGTGCTGGGGGCTCAGTACTCAGGGTGCTGGGTGCTCAGTACTCAGGGTGCTCGGATCTCAGTATTCAGGGTGCTGGGTTCTCATTCTCGGTGTGCTGGGTGCTCAGTGCTCGGGGTGCTGGGTGCTCAGTACTCAGGGTGCTGGGGGCTCAGTACTCAGGGTGCTGGGTGCTCAGTACTCAGGGTGATCTGTTCTCAGTACTCACGTTGCTGGGTGCTCAGTGCTCGGGGTGATGGGTGCTCAGTACTCGGGGTGCTCAGTGCTCAGTACTCAGGGTGCTGGGTGCTCAGTACTCAGGGTGCTGGGTGCTCAGTGCTCGGGGTGCTGGGTGCTCAGTGCTCGGGGTGCTGGGTGCTCAGTGCTGAGGGTGGTGCTGGGTGCTCAGTACTCAGGGTGCTGGGTGCTCAGTGCTCAGGGTGCTGGGTGCTCAGTACTAAGGGTGCTGGGTGCTCAGTACTCAGGGTGCTGGGTGCTCAGTACTCAGGGTGCTGGGTGCTCAGTGCTCAGGGTGCTTGGTGCTCAGTGCTCAGGGGGCTGGGTGCTCAGTACTCAGGGTGCTGGGTGCTCAGTGCTCAGGGTGATCGGTGCTCAGTACTCAGGGTGCTCAGTACTCAGGGTGCTGGGTGCTCAGTGCTCAGGGTGCTGGGTGCTCAGTACTAAGGGTGCTGGGTGCTCAGTACTCAGGGTGCTGGGTGCTCAGTACTCAGGGTGCTGGGTGCTCAGTGCTCAGGGTGCTTGGTGCTCAGTGCTCAGGGGGCTGGGTGCTCAGTACTCAGGGTGCTGGGTGCTCAGTGCTCAGGGTGATCGGTGCTCAGTACTCAGGGTGCTCAGTACTCAGGGTGCTTGGTGCTCAGTACTCGGGGTGCTGGGTGTTCTGTACTCAGGGTGCTGGGTGCTCAGTGCTCAGTGCTCAGGGTGTTGGGTGCTCAGTGCTCAGTGCTCAGGGTGCTGGGTGCTCAGTACTCAGGGTGCTGGCTGCTCAGTACTCAGGGTGCTGGGTGCTCAGTGCTCAAGGTGCTGGGTGCTCAGGACTCTGGGTGTTGGGTGCTCAGTACTCAGGGTGCTGGGTGCTCAGTGCTCGGGGTGCTGGGTGCTCAGTGCTCGGGGTGCTGAGTGCTCAGTGCTCAGGGTGCTGGGTGCTCAGTATTCAGCGTGCTGGGTGCTCAGTGCTCGGGGTGCTCGGTGCTCAGTACTCAAGGTGCTGGGTGCTCAGTGCTCAGGGTGCTGGGTGCTCAGTCCTCGGGGTGCTCCGTGCTCAGTGCTCAGGGTGCTGGGTGCTCAGTACTCAGGGTGCTCGGTGCTCAGTACTCAGGGTTCTCAGTTCTCAGGGTGCTGGGTGCTCAGTACTCAGGGTGCTCAGTGCTCAGTACTCGGGGTGCTGGGTGCTCAGTACTCAGGGTGCTCAGTGCTCAGTACTCGGGGTGCTGGGTGCTCAGTGCTCAGTGTACTCAGTGCTCAGTGCTCGGGGTGCTGGGTGCTCAGTGCTCGGGGCACTGGGTGCTCAGTGCTCGAGGTGCTGGTTGCTCAGTACTCAGGGTGCTGTGTGCTCAGTGCTGAGTACTCAGCGTGCTGGGTGCTCAGTGCTCAGAGTGTTGGGTGCTCAGTACTCAGGGTGCTGGGTGCTCAGTGCTAAGTGCTCAGGGTGCTCAGTGCTCAGGGTGCTCAGTGCTCAGGGTGCTGGGTGCTCAGGGTGCTGGGTGCTCAGTGCTCGGGGTGCTGGGTGCTCAGTGCTCAGTGCTCAGGGTGCTGGGTGCTCAGTGCTCAGTGCTCAGGGTGCTGGGTGTTCAGTACTCAGGGTGCTCGGTGCTCAGTGCTCAGGGTGCTGGGTGCTCAGTACTCAGGGTTCTGGGTGCTCAGTGCTCGGGGTGCTGGGTGCTCAGTGCTCAGGGTGATCAGTGCTCAGTACTAAGGGTGCTGGGTGCTCAGTGCTCAGGGTGCTGGGTGCTCAGTCCTCAGGGTGCTCAGTACTCAGGGTGCTCGGTGCTCAGTGCTCAGTACTCAGGGTGCTCAGTACTCAGGGTGCTGGGTGCTCAGTGCTCAGGGTGCTGGGTGCTCAGTACTCAGGGTGCTGGGTGTTCAGTACTCGGGGTGCTGGGTGCTCAGTACTCAGGGTGCTGGGTGCTCAGTGCTCGGGGTGCTGGGTGCTCAGTGCTCAGGGTGATCGGTGCTCAGTGCTCAGGGTGCTGGGTGCTCAGAGCTCGGGGAGCTGGGTGCTCAGTGCTCGGGGTGCTGGGTGCTCAGTGCTCAGTGCTCAGGGTGTTGGGTGCTCAGTGCTCAGTGCTCAGGGTGCTGGGTGCTCAGTACTCAGGGTGCTGGGTGCTCAGTACTCAGGGTGCTGGGTGCTCAGTACTCATGGTGCTGGGTGCTCAGTACTCAGGGTGCTGGGTGCTCAGTGCTCAGGGTGCTGGGTGCTCAGTGCGCGGGGTGCTGGGTGCTCAGTGCTCGGGGTGCTGGGTGCTCAGTGCTCAGGGTGTTGGGTGCTCAGTGCTCAGTGCTCAGGGTGCTGGGTGCTCAGTACTCAGGGTGCTGGGTGCTCAGTACTCAGGGTGATCTGTTCTCAGTACTCAGGTTGCTGGGTGCTCAGTGCTCGGGGTGATGGGTGCTCAGTACTCGGGGTGCTCAGTGCTCAGTACTCAGGGTGCTGGGTGCTCAGTACTCAGGGTGCTGGGTGCTCAGTGCTCGGGGTGCTGGGTGCTCAGTACTCAGGGTGCTGGGTGCTCAGTGCTCAGGGTGCTGGGTGCTCAGTACTAAGGGTGCTGGGTGCTCAGTACTCAGGGTGCTGGGTGCTCAGTACTCAGGGTGCTGGGTGCTCAGTGCTCAGGGTGCTTGGTGCTCAGTGCTCAGGGGGCTGGGTGCTCAGTACTCAGGGTGCTGGGTGCTCAGTGCTCAGGGTGATCGGTGCTCAGTACTCAGGGTGCTCAGTACTCAGGGTGCTTGGTGCTCAGTACTCGGGGTGCTGGGTGTTCTGTACTCAGGGTGCTGGGTGCTCAGTGCTCGGGGTCCTGGGTGCTCAGTGCTCAGGGTGATCGGAGCTCAGTACACAGGGTGCTGTGTGCTCAGTGCTCAGGGTGCTGGGTACTCAGTCCTCAGGGTGCTCAGTGCTCAGGGTGCTGGGTGCTCAGTGCTCGGGGTGCTCGGTGCTCAGTACTCAGGGTGCTGAGTGCTCAGTACTCAGGGTGCTGGGTGCTCAGTACTCATGGTGCTGGGTGCTCAGTACTCAGGGTGCTGGGTGCTCAGTGCTCAGGGTGCTGGGTGCTCAGTGCGCGGGGTGCTGGGTGCTCAGTGCTCGGGGTGCTGGGTGCTCAGTGCTCAGTGCTCAGGGTGTTGGGTGCTCAGTGCTCAGTGCTCAGGGTGCTGGGTGCTCAGTACTCAGGGTGCTGGCTGCTCAGTACTCAGGGTGCTGGGTGCTCAGTGCTCAGGGTGCTGGGTGCTCAGGACTCTGGGTGTTTGGTGCTCAGTACTCAGGGTGCTGGGTGCTCAGTGCTCGGGGTGCTGGGTGCTCAGTGCTCGGGGTGCTGAGTGCTCAGTGCTCAGGGTGCTGGGTGCTCAGTATTCAGCGTGCTGGGTGCTCAGTGCTCGGGGTGCTCGGTGCTCAGTACTCAAGGTGCTGGGTGCTCAGTGCTCAGGGTGCTGGGTGCTCAGTCCTCGGGGTGCTCCGTGCTCAGTGCTCAGGGTGCTGGGTGCTCAGTACTCAGGGTGCTCGGTGCTCAGTACTCAGGGTTCTCAGTGCTCAGGGTGCTGGGTGCTCAGTACTCAGGGTGCTCAGTGCTCAGTACTCGGGGTGCTGGGTGCTCAGTACTCAGGGTGCTCAATGCTCAGTACTCGGGGTGCTGGGTGCTCAGTGCTCAGTGTACTCAGTGCTCAGTGCTCGGGGTGCTGGGTGCTCAGTGCTCGGGGCACTGGGTGCTCAGTGCTCGAGGTGCTGGTTGCTCAGTACTCAGGGTGCTGTGTGCTCAGTGCTGAGTACTCAGCGTGCTGGGTGCTCAGTGCTCAGAGTGTTGGGTGCTCAGTACTCAGGGTGCTGGGTGCTCAGTGCTAAGTGCTCAGGGTGCTCAGTGCTCAGGGTGCTCAGTGCTCAGGGTGCTGGGTGCTCAGGGTGCTGGGTGCTCAGTGCTCGGGGTGCTGGGTGCTCAGTGCTCAGTGCTCAGGGTGCTGGGTGCTCAGTGCTCAGTGCTCAGGGTGCTGGGTGTTCAGTACTCTGGGTGCTCGGTGCTCAGTGCTCAGGGTGCTGGGTCCTCAGTACTCAGGGTTCTGGGTGCTCAGTGCTCGGGGTGCTGGGTGCTCAGTGCTCAGGGTGATCAGTGCTCAGTACTAAGGGTGCTGGGTGCTCAGTGCTCAGGGTGCTGGGTGCTCAGTCCTCAGGGTGCTCAGTACTCAGGGTGCTCGGTGCTCAGTGCTCAGTACTCAGGGTGCTCAGTACTCAGGGTGCTGGGTGCTCAGTGCTCAGGGTGCTGGGTGCTCAGTACTCAGGGTGCTGGGTGTTCAGTACTCGGGGTGCTGGGTGCTCAGTACTCAGGGTGCTGGGTGCTCAGTGCTCGGGGTGCTGGGTGCTCAGTGCTCAGTGTGATCGGTGCTCAGTGCTCAGGGTGCTGGGTGCTCAGAGCTCGGGGAGCTGGGTGCTCAGTGCGCGGGGTGCTGGGTGCTCAGTGCTCGGGGTGCTGGGTGCTCAGTGCTCAGTGCTCAGGGTGTTGGGTGCTCAGTGCTCAGTGCTCAGGGTGCTGGGTGCTCAGTACTCAGGGTGCTGGGTGCTCAGTACTCAGGGTGCTGGGTGCTCAGTACTCATGGTGCTGGGTGCTCAGTACTCAGGGTGCTGGGTGCTCAGTGCTCAGGGTGCTGGGTGCTCAGTGCGCGGGGTGCTGGGTGCTCAGTGCTCGGGGTGCTGGGTGCTCAGTGCTCAGTGCTCAGGGTGTTGGGTGCTCAGTGCTCAGTGCTCAGGGTGCTGGGTGCTCAGTACTCAGGGTGCTGGGTGCTCAGTACTCAGGGTGCTGGGTGATCAGTGCTCAGGGTGCTGGGTGCTCAGGACTCTGGGTGTTGGGTGCTCAGTACTCAGGGTGCTGGGTGCTCAGTGCTCGGGGTGCTGGGTGCTCAGTGTTCGGGGTGCTGGGTGCTCAGTGCTCAGGGTGCTGGGTGCTCAGTATTCAGCGTGCTGGGTGATCAGTGCTCGGGGTGCTCGGTGCTCAGTACTCAAGGTGCTGGGTGCTCAGTGCTCAGGGTGCTGGGTGCTCACTCCTCGGGGTGCTCCGTGCTCAGTGCTCAGGGTGCTGGGTGCTCAGTACTCAGGGTGCTCTGTGCTCAGTACTCCGGGTTCTCAGTGCTCAGGGTGCTGGGAGCTCAGTACTCAGGGTGCTCAGTGCTCAGTACTCGGGGTGCTGGGTGCTCAGTACTCAGGGTGCTCAGTGCTCAGTACTCGGGGTGCTGGGTGTTCAGTGCTCAGTGTGCTCAGTGCTCAGTGCTCGGGGTGCTGGGTGCTCAGTGCTCGGGGCGCTGGTTGCTCAGTGCTCGAGGTGCTGGTTGCTCAGTACTCAGGGTGCTGTGTGATCAGTGCTCAGTACTCAGCGTGCTGGGTGCTCAGTGCTCAGAGTGTTGGGTGCTCAGTACTCAGGGTGCTGGGTGCTCAGTGCTCAGTGCTCAGGGTGCTCAGTGCTCAGGGTGCTCAGTGCTCAGGGTTCTGGGTGCTCAGGGTGCTGGGTGCTCAGTGCTCGGGGTGCTGGTTGCTCAGTGCTCAGTGCTCAGGGTGCTGGGTGTTCAGTACTCAGGGTTCTCGGTGCTCAGTGCTCAGGGTGCTGGGTGCTCATTACTCAGGGTTCTGGGTGCTCAGTGCTCAGGGTGCTGGGTGCGCAGTCCTCAGGGTGCTCAGTGCTCAGGGTGCTGGGTGCTCAGTGCTCGGGGTGCTCGGTGCTCAGTACTCAGGGTGCTCAGTGCTCAGTACTCGGGGTGCTGGGTGCTCAGTGCTCAGTGTGCTCAGTGCTCAGTGCTCGGGATGCTGGGTGCTCAGTGCTCGGGGCGCTGGGTGCTGAGTGCTCAGGGTGCTGGGTGCTCAGTGCTCGGGGTGCTCGGTGCTCAGTGCTCAGGGTCCTGGGTGCTCAGTACTCAGCGTGCTGGGTGCTTCGTACTCAGGGTGCTCAGTGCTCAGTACACAGGGTGCCGGGTGCTCAGTGCTCGGGGTGCTGGGTGCTCAGTGCTCAGTACTCAGGGTGCTGGGTGCTCAGTGCTCGGGGTGCTGGGTGCTCAGTACTCAGGGTGCTCGGTGCTCAGTACTCAGTGCTCGGGGTCCTGGGTGCTCCGTGCTCGGGGTGCTGGGCGCTCAGTGCTCTGGGTGCTTAGTGCTCAGTACTCAGGGTGCTGGGTGCTCAGTACTCAGGGTGCTGGTTGCTCATTCTCGGGGTGCTGGGTGCTCAGTGCTCAGGGTGATCGGTGCTCAGTACTCAGGGTGCTCATTACTCAGGGTGCTGGGTGCTCAGTGCTCGGGGTGCTGGGTGCTCAGTACTCGGGGTGCTGGGTGCTCTGTACTCAGGGTGCTGGGTGCTCAGTGCTCGGGGTCCTGGGTGCTCAGTGCTCAGGGTGATTGGTGCTCAGTACTCAGGGTGCTGGGTGCTCAGTGCTCAGGGTGCTGGGTGCGCAGTCCTCAGGGTGCTCAGTGCTCAGGGTGCTGGGTGCTCAGTGCTCGGGGTGCTCGGTGCTCAGTACTCAGGGTGCTGAGTGCTCAGTACTCAGGGTGCTGGGTGCTCAGTACTCATGGTGCTGGGTGCTCAGTACTCAGGGGGCTGGGTGCTCAGTGCTCAGGGTGCTGGGTGCTCAGTGCTCAGGGTGCTGGGTGCTCAGTGCTCGAGGTGCTGGGTGCTCAGTGCTCGGGGTGCTGGGTGCTCAGTGCTCAGTGCTCAGGGTGCTGGGTGCTCAGTGCTCAGGGTGCTGGGTGCTCAGTACTCAGGGTGCTGGGTGCTCAGTGCTCAGGGTGCTGGGTGCTCAGTACTCTGGGTGTTGGGTGCTCAGTACTCAGGGTGCTGTGTGCTCAGTGCTCAGGGTGCTGGGTGATCAGTGCTCAGGGTGCTGGGTGCTCAGTGATCGGGGTGCTGGGTGCTCAGTGCTCTGGGTGCTTAGTGCTCAGTACTCAGGGTGCTGGGTACTCAGTACTCAGGGTGCTGGGTGCTCATTCTCGGGGTGCTGGGTGCTCAGTGCTCGGGGTGCTGGGTGCTCAGTACTCAGGGTGCTGGGGGCTCAGTACTCAGGGTGCTGGGTGCTCAGTACTCAGGGTGCTCGGATCTCAGTATTCAGGGTGCTGGGTTCTCATTCTCGGTGTGCTGGGTGCTCAGTGCTCGGGGTGCTGGGTGCTCAGTACTCAGGGTGCTGGGGGCTCAGTACTCAGGGTGCTGGGTGCTCAGTACTCAGGGTGATCTGTTCTCAGTACTCACGTTGCTGGGTGCTCAGTGCTCGGGGTGATGGGTGCTCAGTACTCGGGGTGCTCAGTGCTCAGTACTCAGGGTGCTGGGTGCTCAGTACTCAGGGTGCTGGGTGCTCAGTGCTCGGGGTGCTGGGTGCTCAGTGCTCGGGGTGCTGGGTGCTCAGTGCTGAGGGTGGTGCTGGGTGCTCAGTACTCAGGGTGCTGGGTGCTCAGTGCTCAGGGTGCTGGGTGCTCAGTACTAAGGGTGCTGGGTGCTCAGTACTCAGGGTGCTGGGTGCTCAGTACTCAGGGTGCTGGGTGCTCAGTGCTCAGGGTGCTTGGTGCTCAGTGCTCAGGGGGCTGGGTGCTCAGTACTCAGGGTGCTGGGTGCTCAGTGCTCAGGGTGATCGGTGCTCAGTACTCAGGGTGCTCAGTACTCAGGGTGCTGGGTGCTCAGTGCTCGGGGTGCTGGGTGCTCAGTACTCGGGGTGCTGGGTGCTCTGTACTCAGGGTGCTGGGTGCTCAGTGCTCGGGGTCCTGGGTGCTCAGTGCTCAGGGTGATCGGAGCTCAGTACTCAGGGTGCTGTGTGCTCAGTGCTCAGGGTGCTGGGTACTCAGTCCTCAGGGTGCTCAGTGCTCAGGGTGCTGGGTGCTCAGTGCTCGGGGTGCTCGGTGCTCAGTACTCAGGGTGCTGAGTGCTCAGTACTCAGGGTGCTGGGTGCTCAGTACTCATGGTGCTGGGTGCTCAGTACTCAGGGTGCTGGGTGCTCAGTGCTCAGGGTGCTGGGTGCTCAGTGCGCGTGGTGCAGGGTGCTCAGTGCTCGGCGTGCTGGGTGCTCAGTGCTCAGTGCTCAGGGTGTTGGGTGCTCAGTGCTCAGTGCTCAGGGTGCTGGGTGCTCAGTACTCAGGGTGCTGGCTGCTCAGTACTCAGGGTGCTGGGTGCTCAGTGCTCAGGGTGCTGGGTGCTCAGGACTCTGGGTGTTGGGTGCTCAGTACTCAGGGTGCTGGGTGCTCAGTGCTCGGGGTGCTGGGTGCTCAGTGCTCGGGGTGCTGGGTGCTCAGTGCTCAGGGTGCTGGGTGCTCAGTATTCAGCGTGCTGGGTGCTCAGTGCTCGGGGTGCTCGGTGCTCAGTACTCAAGGTGCTGGGTGCTCAGTGCTCAGGGTGCTGGGTGCTCAGTACTCAGGGTGCTCGGTGCTCAGTACTCAGGGTTCTCAGTGCTCAGGGTGCTGGGTGCTCAGTACTCAGGGTGCTCAGTGCTCAGTACTCGGGGTGCTGGGTGCTCAGTACTCAGGGTGCTCAGTGCTCAGTACTCGGGGTGCTGGGTGCTCAGTGCTCAGTGTACTCAGTGCTCAGTGCTCGGGGTGCTGGGTGCTCAGTGCTCGGGGCGCTGGGTGCTCAGTGCTCGAGGTGCTGGTTGCTCAGTACTCAGGGTGCTGTGTGCTCAGTGCTGAGTACTCAGCGTGCTGGGTGCTCAGTGCTCAGAGTGTTGGGTGCTCAGTACTCAGGGTGCTGGGTGCTCAGTGCTAAGTGCTCAGGGTGCTCAGTGCTCAGGGTGCTCAGTGCTCAGGGTGCTGGGTGCTCAGGGTGCTGGGTGCTCAGTGCTCGGGGTGCTGGGTGCTCAGTGCTCAGTGCTCAGGGTGCTGGGTGCTCAGTGGTCAGTGCTCAGGGTGCTGGGTGTTCAGTACTCAGGGTGCTCGGTGCTCAGTGCTCAGGGTGCTGGGTGCTCAGTACTCAGGGTTCTGGGTGCTCAGTGCTCGGGGTGCTGGGTGCTCAGTGCTCAGGGTGATCAGTGCTCAGTACTAAGGGTGCTGGGTTCTCAGTGCTCAGGGTGCTGGGTGCTCAGTCCTCAGGGTGCTCAGTACTCAGGGTGCTCGGTGCTCAGTGCTCAGTACTCAGGGTGCTCAGTACTCAGGGTGCTGGGTGTTCAGTACTCGGGGTGCTGGGTGCTCAGTACTCAGGGTGCTGGGTGCTCAGTGCTCGGGGTGCTGGGTGCTCAGTGCTCAGGGTGATCGGTGCTCAGTGCTCAGGGTGCTGGGTGCTCAGTGCTCGGGGTGCTGGGTGCTCAGTGCGCGGGGTGCTGGGTGCTCAGTGCTCGGGGTGCTGGGTGCTCAGTGCTCAGTGCTCAGGGTGTTGGGTGCTCAGTGCTCAGTGCTCAGGGTGCTGGGTGCTCAGTACTCAGGGTGCTGGGTGCTCAGTACTCAGGGTGCTGGGTGCTCAGTACTCATGGTGCTGGGTGCTCAGTACTCAGGGTGCTGGGTGCTCAGTGCTCAGGGTGCTGGGTGCTCAGTGCGCGGTGTGCTGGGTGCTCAGTGCTCGGGGTGCTGGGTGCTCAGTGCTCAGTGCTCAGGGTGTTGGGTGCTCAGTGCTCAGTGCTCAGGGTGCTGGGTGCTCAGTACTCAGGGTGCTGGGTGCTCAGTACTCAGGGTGCTGGGTGATCAGTGCTCAGGGTGCTGGGTGCTCAGGACTCTGGGTGTTGGGTGCTCAGTACTCAGGGTGCTGGGTGCTCAGTGCTCGGGGTGCTGGGTGCTCAGTGCTCGGGGTGCTGGGTGCTCAGTGCTCAGGGTGCTGGATGCTCAGTATTCAGCGTGCTGGGTGCTCAGTGCTCGGGGTGCTCGGTGCTCAGTACTCAAGGTGCTGGGTGCTCAGTGCTCAGGGTGCTGGGTGCTCACTCCGCGGGGTGCTCCGTGCTCAGTGCTCAGGGTGCTGGGTGCTCAGTACTCAGGGTGCTCTGTGCTCAGTACTCCGGGTTCTCAGTGCTCAGGGTGCTGGGAGCTCAGTACTCAGGGTGCTCAGTGCTCAGTACTCGGGGTGCTGGGTGCTCAGTACTCAGGGTGCTCAGTGCTCAGTACTCGGGGTGCTGGGTGTTCAGTGCTCAGTGTGCTCAGTGCTCAGTGCTCGGGGTGCTGGGTGCTCAGTGCTCGGGGCGCTGGTTGCTCAGTGCTCGAGGTGCTGGTTGCTCAGTACTCAGGGTGCTGTGTGATCAGTGCTCAGTACTCAGCGTGCTGGGTGCTCAGTGCTCAGAGTGTTGGGTGCTCAGTACTCAGGGTGCTGGGTGCTCAGTGCTCAGTGCTCAGGGTGCTCAGTGCTCAGGGTGCTCAGTGCTCAGGGTTCTGGGTGCCCAGGGTGCTGGGTGCTCAGTGCTCGGGGTGCTGGGTGCTCAGTGCTCAGTGCTCAGGGTGCTGGGTGTTCAGTACTCAGGGTTCTCGGTGCTCAGTGCTCAGGGTGCTGGGTGCTCATTACTCAGGGTTCTGGGTGCTCAGTGCTCGGGGTGCTGGGTGCTCAGTGCTCAGGGTGATCAGTGCTCAGTACTAAGTGTGCTGGGTGCTCAGTGCTCAGGGTGCTGGGTGCTCAGTCCTCAGGGTGCTCAGTACTCAGGGTGCTCGGTGCTCAGTGCTCAGTACTCAGGGTTCTCAGTACTCAGGGTGCTGTGTGCTCAGTGCTCGGGGTGCTGGGTGCTCAGTACTGAGGGTGCTGGGTGCTCAGTACTCGGGGTGCTGGGTGCTCAGTACTCAGGGTGCTGGGTGCTCAGTGCTTGGGGTGCTGGGTCCTCAGTGCTCAGGGTGATCGGTGCTCAGTGCTCAGGGTGCTGGGTGCTCAGTCCTCCGGGTGCTCAGTGCTCAGGGTGCTGGGTGCTCAGTGCTCGGGGTGCTCGGTGCTCAGTACTCAGGGTGCTGAGTGCTCAGTACTCAGGGTGCTGGGTGCTCAGTACTCAGGGTTCTGGGTGCTCAGTGCTCGGGGTGCTGGGTGCTCAGTGCTCAGGGTGATCAGTGCTCAGTACTAAGGGTGCTGGGTGCTCAGTGCTCAGGGTGCTGGGTGCTCAGTCCTCAGGGTGCTCAGTACTCAGGGTGCTCGGTGCTCAGTGCTCAGTCCTCAGGGTGCTCAGTACTCAGGGTGCTGGGTGCTCAGTGCTCAGGGTGCTGGGTGCTCAGTACTCAGGGTGCTGGGTGTTCAGTACTCGGGGTGCTGGGTGCTCAGTGCTCAGGGTGCTGGGTGCTCATTCTCGGGGTGCTGGGTGCTCAGTGCTCGGGGTGCTGGGCGCTCAGTGCTCTGGGTGTTTAGTGCTAAGTACTCAGGTTGCTGGGTGCTCAGTGCTCAGTGTGCTCAGTGCTCAGTGCTCGGGGTGCTGGGTGCTCAGTGCTCGGGGCGCTGGGTTCTCAGTGCTCGAGGTGCTGGTTGCTCAGTACTCAGGGTGCTGTGTGCTCAGTGCTCAGTACTCAGCGTGCTGTGGGCTCAGTGCTCAGAGTGTTGGGTGCTCAGTGCTAAGTGCTCAGGGTGCTCAGTGCTCAGGGTGCTCAGTGCTCAGGGTGCTGGGTGCTCAGGGTGCTGCTTGCTCAGTGCTCGGGGTGCTGGGTGCTCAATGCTCAGTGCTCAGGGTGCTCTGTGCTCAGTGCTCAGTGCTCAGGGTGCTGGGTGTTCAGTACTCAGGGTGCTCGGTGCTCAGTGCTCAGGGTGCTGGGTGCTCAGTACTCAGGGTTCTGGGTGCTCAGTGCTCGGGGTGCTGGGTGCTCAGTGCTCAGGGTGATCAGTGCTCAGTACTAAGGGTGCTGGGTGCTCAGTGCTCAGGGTGCTGGGTGCTCAGTCCTCAGGGTGCTCAGTACTCAGGGTGCTTGGTGCTCAGTGCTCAGTACTCAGGGTGCTCAGTACTCAGGGTGCTGGGTGCTCAGTGCTCAGGGTGCTGGGTGCTCAGTACTCAGGGTGCTGGGTGCTCAGTACTCGGGGTGCTGGGTGCTCAGTACTCAGGGTGCTGGGTGCTCAGTGCTTGGGGTGCTGGGTGCTCAGTGCTCAGGGTGATCGGTGCTCAGTGCTCAGGGTGCTGGGTGCTCAGTGCTCGGGGTGCTCGGTGCTCAGTATTCAGGGTGCTGAGTGCTCAGTACTCAGGGTGCTGGGTGCTCAGTACTCATGGTGCTGGGTGCTCAGTACTCAGGGTGCTGGGTGCTCAGGGCTCAGGGTGCTGGGTTCTCAGTGCGCGGGGTGCTGGGTGCTCAGTGCTCGGGGTGCTGGGTGCTCAGTACTCAGGGTGCTGGGTGCTCAATGCTCAGGGTGCTGGGTGCTCAGTGCTCAGGGTGCTGGGTGCTCAGTGCTCGGGGTGCTGGGTGCTCAAGGCTGTGGTGCTGGGTTCTCAGTGCTCAGTGCTCAGGGTGTTGGGTGCTCAGTGCTCAGTGCTCAGGGTGCTGGTTGCTCAGTACTCAGGGTGCTGGGTGCTCAGTACTCAGGGTGCTGGGTGCTCAGTGCTCAGGGTGCTCTGTGCTCAGTACTCAGGGTGCTGGGTGCTCAGTGCTCGGGGTGCTGCGTGCTCAGTGCTCAGGGTGCTGGGTGCTCAGTGCTCAGGGTGCTGGGTGCTCAGTACTCATGGTGCTGGGTGCTCAGTGCTCGGGGTGCTCGGTGCTCAGTACTCAATGTGCTGGGTGCTCAGTGCTCAGGGTGCTGGGTGCTCAGTCCTCAGGGTGCTCCGTGCTCAGTGATCAGGGTGCTGGGTGCTCAGTACTCAGGGTGCTCGGTGCTCAGTACTCAGGGTTCTCAGTGCTCCGTACTCAGGGTGCTGGGTGCTCAGTGCTCAGGGTGCTGGGTGCTCAGTACCCAGGGTGCTCAGTGCTCAGTACTCGGAGTGCTTGGTGCTCAGTACTCAGGGTGCTCAGTGCTCAGAACTGGGGGTGCTGGGTGCTCAGTGCTCAGGGTGCTCAGTGCTCAGTGCTCGGGGCGCTGGGTGCTCAGTGCTCGGGGTGCTGGGTGCTCAGTACTCAGGGTGCTCAGTACTCAGGGTGCTGGCTGCTCAGTGCTCGGGGTGCTGGGTGCTCAGTACTCGGGGTGCTGTGTGCTCTGTACTCAGGGTGCTGGGTGCTCAGTGCTCGGGGTCCTGGGTGCTCAGTGCTCAGGGTGATCGGTGCTCAGTACTCAGGGTGCTGGCTGCTCAGTGCTCAGGGTGCTGGGTACTCAGTCCTCAGGGTGCTCAGTGCTCAGGGTGCTGGGTGCTCAGTGCTCGGGGTGCTGCGTGCTCAGTGCTCAGGGTGCTGGGTGCTCAGTACTCAGGGTGCTCAGTGCTCAGTACTCAGTGATCAGGGTGCTCAGTGCTCAGTGCTCAGGGTGCTGGGTGTTCAGTACTCAGGGTGCTGGGTGCTCAGTACTCAGGGTGCTGGGTGCTCCGTGCTCAGGGTGCTGGCTGCTCAGTAATCTGGGTGTTGGGTGCTCAGTACTCAAGGTGCTGGGTGCTCCGTGCTCGGGGTGCTGGGTGCTCAGTGCTCAGGGTGCTGGGTGCTCAGTGCTCAGGGTGCTGGGTGCTCAGTACTCAGGGTGCTGGGTGTTTATTGCTCGAGGTGCTCGGTGCTCAGTACTCAAGGTGCTGGGTGCTCAGTTCTCAGGGTGCTGGGTGCTCAGTCCTCGGGGTGCTCCATGCTCAGGGTGCTGGGTGCTCAGTGCTCAGGGTGCTGGGTGCTCAGTGCTCATGGTGCTGGGTGCTGAGTGCTCAGGGTGCTGGGTGCTCAGTGCTCGGGGTGCTCGGTGCTCAGTGCTCAGGGTCCTGGGTGCTCAGTACTCAGGGTGCTGGGTGCTTAGTACTCAGGGTGCTCAGTGCTCAGTACACAGGGTGCTGGGTGCTCAGTGCTCGGGGTGCTGGGTGCTCAGTGCTCAGTACTCAGGGTGCTGGGTGCTCAGTGCTCGGGGTGCTGGGTGCTCAGTACTCAGCGTGCTCCGTGCTCAGTACTCAAGGTGCTGGGTGCTCAGTGCTCAGGGTGCTGGGTGCTCAGTGCTCAGGGTGCTGGGTGCTCAGTGATCGGGGTGCTGGGTGCTCAGTACTCAGGGTGCTCAGTGCTCGGGGAGCTCGGTGCTCAGTACTCAGGGTGCTGGGTGCTCAGTACTCAGTGCTCGGGGTCCTGGGTGCTCGGGGTGCTGGGCGCTCAGTGCTCTGGGTGTTTAGTGCTCAGTACTCAGGGTGCTGGGTGCTCAGTACTCAGGGTGCTGGGTGCTCATTCTCGGGGTGCTGGGTGCTCAGTGCTCGGGGTGCTGGGCGCTCAGTGCTCTGGGTGTTTAGTGCTCAGTACTCAGGGTGCTGTGTGCTCAGTGCTCAGTGCTCAGTGTGCTCAGTGCTCAGTGCTCGGGGTGCTGGGTGCTCAGTGCTCGGGGCGCTGGGTTCTCAGTGCTCGAGGTGCTGGTTGCTCAGTACTCAGGGTGCTGTGTGCTCAGTGCTCAGTACTCAGCGTGCTGGGTCCTCAGTGCTCAGAGTGTTGGGTGCTCAGTACTCAGGGTGCTGGGTGCTCAGTGCTAAGTGCTCAGGGTGCTCAGTGCTCAGGGTGCTCAGTGCTCAGGGTGCTGGGTGCTCAGGGTGCTGGGTGCTCAGTGCTCAGTGCTCAGGGTGCTGGGTGCTCAGTGCTCAGTGCTCAGGGTGCTGGGTGTTCAGTACTCAGGGTGCTCGGTGCTCAGTGCTCAGGGTGCTGGGTGCTCAGTACTCAGGGTTCTGGGTGCTCAGTGCTCGGGGTGCTGGGTGCTCAGTGCTCAGGGTGATCAGTGCTCAGTACTAAGGGTGCTGGGTGCTCAGTGCTCAGGGTGCTGGGTGCTCAGTCCTCTGGGTGCTCAGTACTCAGGGTGCTCGGTGCTCAGTGCTCAGTACTCAGGGTGCTCAGTACTCAGGGTGCTGGGTGCTCAGTGCTCAGGGTGCTGGGTGCTCAGTACTCAGGGTGCTGGGTGCTCAGTGCGCGGGGTGCTGGGTGCTCAGTGCTCAGGGTGCTGGGTGCTCAGTGGTCAGTGCTCAGGGTGTTGGGTGCTCAGTGCTCAGTGCTCAGGGTGCTGGGTGCTCTGTACTCAGGGTGCTGGGTGCTCAGTACTCAGGGTGCTGGGTGATCAGTGCTCAGGGTGCTGGGTGCTCAGGAATCTGGGTGTTGGGTGCTCAGTACTCAGGGTGCTGGGTGCTCAGTGCTCGGGGTGCTGGGTGCTCAGTGCTCGGGGTGCTGGGTGCTCAGTGCTCAGGGTGCTGGGTGCTCAGTATTCAGCGTGCTGGGTGCTCAGTGCTCGGGGTGCTCGGTGCTCAGTACTCAAGGTGCTGGGTGCTCAGTGCTCAGGGTGCTGGGTGCTCACTCCGCGGGGTGTTCCGTGCTCAGTGCTCAGGGTGCTGGGTGCTCAGTTCTCAGGGTGCTCGGTGCTCAGGACTCCGGGTTCTCAGTGCTCAGGGTGCTGGGTGCTCAGTACTCAGGGTGCTCAGTGCTCAGTACTCGGGGTGCTGGGTGTTCAGTACTCAGGGTGCTCAGTGCTCAGTACTCGGGGTGCTGGGTGCTCAGTGCTCAGTGTGCTCAGTGCTCAGTGCTCGGGGTGCTGGGTGCTCAGTGCTCAGGGCGCTGGGTGCTCAGTGCTCAGAGTGTTGGGTGCTCAGTACTCAGGGTGCTGGGTGCTCAGTGCTCAGTGCTCAGGGTGCTCAGTGCTCAGGGTGCTCAGTGCTCAGGGTTCTGGGTGCTCAGGGTGCTGGGTGCTCAGTGCTCGGGGTGCTGGGTGCTCAGTGCTCAGTGCTCAGGGTGCTGGGTGCTCAGTGCTCAGGGTGCTGGGTGCTCAGTACTCAGGGTTCTGGGTGCTCAGTGCTCGGGGTGCTGGGTGCTCAGTGCTCAGTACTCAGGGTTCTCGGTGCTCAGTGCTCAGGGTGCTGGGTGCTCAGTACTCAGGGTTCTGGGTGCTCAGTGCTCGGGGTGCTGGGTGCTCAGTGCTCAGGGTGATCAGTGCTCAGTACTAAGGGCGCTGGGTGCTCAGTGCTCTAGGTGCTGGTTGCTCAGTACTCAGGGTGCTGTGTGCTCAGTGCTCAGTACTCAGCGTGCTGGGTGCTCAGTGCTCAGAGTGTTAGGTGCTCAGTACTCAGGGTGCTGGGTGCTCAGTGCTCAGTGCTCAGGGTGCTCAGTGCTCAGGGTGCTCAGTGCTCAGGGTTCTGGGTGCTCAGGGTGCTGGGTGCTCAGTGCTCAGTGCTCAGGGTGCTGGGTGCTCAGTGCTCAGTGCTCAGGGTGCTGGGTGTTCAGTACTCAGGGTTCTCGGTGCTCAGTGCTCAGGGTGCTGGGTGCTCAGTACTCAGGGTTCTGGGTGCTCAGTGCTCGGGGTGCTGGGTGCTCAGTGCTCAGGGTGATCAGTGCTCAGTACTAAGGGTGCTGGGTGCTCAGTGCTCAGGGTGCTGGGTGCTCAGTCCTCAGGGTGCTCAGTACTCAGGGTGCTCGGTGCTCAGTGCTCAGTACTCAGGGTGCTCAGTACTCAGGGTGCTGTGTGCTCAGTGCTCGGGGTGCTGGGTGCTCAGTACTGAGGGTGCTGGGTGCTCAGTACTCGGGGTGCTGGGTGCTCAGTACTCAGGGTGCTGGGTGCTCAGTGCTCGGGGTGCTGGGTGCTCAGTGCTCAGGGTGATCGGTGCTCAGTGCTCAGGGTGCTGGGTGCTCAGTCCTCCGGGTGCTCAGTGCTCAGGGTGCTGGGTGCTCAGTGCTCGGGGTGCTCGGTGCTCAGTACTCAGGGTGCTGGGTGCTCAGTACTCAGGGTGCTGGGTGCTCAGTACTCAGGGTGCTGTGTGCTCAATGCTCAGGGTGCTGGGTGCTCAGTGCTCAGGGTGCTGTGTGCTCAGTGCTCGGGGTGCTGGGTGCTCAGGGCTGTGGTGCTGGGTGCTCAGTGCTCAGTGCTCAGGGTGCTGGGTGCTCAGTGCTCAGTGCTCAGGGTGCTGGTTGCTCAGTACTCAGGGTGCTGGGTGCTCAGTGCTCAGGGTGCTCTGTGCTCAGTACTCAGGGTGCTGGGTGCTCAGTGCTCAGGGTGCTGGGTGCTCAGTTCTCAGGGTGCTCAGTGCTCAGTACTCAGTGCTTGGTGCTCAGTACTCAGGGTGCTCAGTGCTCAGTACTCGGGGTGCTGGGTGCTCAGTGCTCAGGGTGCTCAGTGCTCAGTGCTCGGGGTGCTGGGTGCTCAGTGCTCGGGGCGCCGGATGCTCAGTGCTCGGGGTGCTGGGTGCTCAGTACTCGGGGTGCTGGGTGCTCAGTACTCAGGGTGCTCAGTGCTCAGTACTCAGTGCTCAGGGTGCTCAGTGCTCAGTGCTCAGGGTGCTGGGTGTTCAGTACTCAGGGTGCTGGGTGCTCAGTACTCAGTGTGCTGGGTGCTCAGTGCTCAGGGTGCTGGGTGCTCAGTAATCTGGGTGTTGGGTGCTCAGTACTAAGGGTGCTGGGTGCTCCGTGCTCGGGGTGCTGGGCGCTCAGTGCTCAGGGTGCTGGGTGCTCAGTGCTCAGGGTGCTGGGTGCTCAGTACTCAAGGTGCTGGGTGCTCAGTTCTCAGGGTGCTGAGTGATCAGTCCTCGGGGTGCTCCATGCTCAGGGTGCTGGGTGCTCAGTGCTCAGGGTGCTGGTTGCTCAGTGCTCGGGGTGCTGGGTGCTGAGTGCTCAGGGTGCTGGGTGCTCAGTGCTCGGGGTGCTCGGTGCTCAGTGCTCAGGGTCCTGGGTGCTCAGTACTCAGGGTGCTGGGTGCTTAGTACTCAGGGTGCTCAGTGCTCAGTACACAGGGTGCTGGGTGCTCAGTGCTCGGGGTGCTGGGTGCTCAGTGCTCAGTACTCAGGGTGCTGGGTGCTCAGTGCTCGGGGTGCTGGGTGCTCAGTACTCAGCGTGCTCCGTGCTCAGTACTCAGGGTGCTGGGTGCTCAGTGCTCAGGGTGCTGGGTGCTCAGTGATCAGGGTGCTGGGTGCTCAGTGATCGGGGTGCTGGGTGCTCAGTACTCAGGGTGCTCAGTGCTCGGGGAGCTCGGTGCTCAGTACTCAGGGTGCTGGGTGCTCAGTACTCAGTGCTCGGGGTCCTTGGTGCTCCGTGCTCGGGGTGCTGGGCGCTCCGTGCTCTGGGTGTTTAGTGCTCAGTACTCAGGGTGCTGGGTGCTCAGTACTCAGGGTGCTGGGTGCTCATTCTCGGGGTGCTGGGTGCTCAGTGCTCGGGGTGCTGGGTGCTCAGTACTCAGGGTGCTGGTGGCTCAGTACTCAGGGTGCTGGGTGCTCAGTACTCAGGGTGATCTGTTCTCAGTACTCAGGTTGCAGGGTGCTCAGTGCTCGGGGTGCTGGGTGCTCAGTACTCGGGGTGTTCAGTGCTCAGTGCTCAGGGTGCTGGGTGCTCAGTACTCAGGGTGCTGGGTGTTCAGTGCTCGGGGTGCTCGGTGCTCAGTACTCGGGGTGCTGGGTGCTCAGTACTCGGGGTGCTGGGTGCTCAGTGCTCAGGGTGCTGGGTGCTCAGTGCTCGGGGTGCTGGGTGCTCAGTGCTGAGGGTGGTGCTGGGTGCTCAGTACTCAGGGTGCTGGGTGCTCAGTGCTCAGGGTGCAGGGTGCTCAGTACTAAGGGTGCTGGGTGCTCAGTACTCAGGGTGCTGGGTGCTCAGTACTCAGGGTGCTGGGTGCTCAGTGCTCAGGGTGCTGGGTACTCAGTACTCAGGGTGCTGGGTGCTCAGTACTCACTGTGCCTGGTGCTCAGTGCTCAGGGTGCTGGGTGCTCAGTGCTCAGGGTGCTGGGTGCTCAGTACTCAGGGTGCTGGGTGCTCAGTGCTCAGGGTGATCGGTGCTCAGTACTCAGGGTGCTCAGTACTCAGGGTGCTGAGTGCTCAGTGCTCGGGGTGCTGGGTGCTCAGTACTCGGGGTGCTCGGTGCTCTGTACTCAGGGTGCTGGGTGCTCAGTGCTCGGGGTCCTGGGTGCTCAGTCTCAGGGTGCTGGATGCTCAGTGCTCAGGGTGCTGGGTGCGCAGTCCTCAGGGTGCTCAGTGCTCAGAGTGCTGGGTGCTCAGTGCTCGGGGTGCTCGGTGCTCAGTACTCAGGGTGCTGAGTGCTCAGTACTCAGGATGCTGGGTGCTCAGTACTCATGGTGCTGGGTGCTCAGTACTCAGGGGGCTGGCTGCTCATTGCTCAGGGTGCTGGGTGCTCAGTGCTCAGGGTTCTGGGTGCTCAGTGCTCGGGGTGCTGGGTGCTCAGTGCTCGGGGTAATGGGTGCTCAGTGCTCAGTGCTCAGGGTGTTGGGTGCTCAGTGCTCAGTGCTCAGGGTGCTGGGTGCTCAGTACTCAGGGTGCTGGGTGCTCAGTACTCAGGGTGCTGGGTGCTGAGTGCTCAGGGTGCTGGGTGCTCAGTACTCTGGGTGTTGGGTGCTCAGTACTCAGGGTGCTGGGTGCTCAGTGCTCGGGGTGCTGGGTGCTCAGTGCTCGGGGTGCTGTGTGCTCTGTGCTCAGGGTGCTGGGTGCTCAGTACTCAAGGTGCTGGGTGCTCAGTGCTCAGGGTGCTGGGTGCTCAGTCCTCGGGGTGCTCCGTGCTCAGTGCTCAGGGTGCTGGGTGCTCAGTACTCAGGGTGCTCGGTGCTCAGTACTCAGGGTTCTCAGTGCTCAGTGCTCAGGGTGCTGGGTGCTCAGTTCTCAGGGTGCTCAGTGCTCAGTACTCGGATTGCTGGGTGCTCAGTACTCAGGGTGCTGGGTGCTTAGTACTCAGGGTGCTCAGTGCTCAGTACACAGGGTTCTGGGTCCTCAGTGCTCGGGGTGCTGGGTGCTCAGTGCTCAGTACTCAGGGTGCTGGGTGCTCAGTGCTCGGGGTGCTGGGTGCTCAGTACTCAGCGTGCTGGGTGCTCAGTACTCAGGGTGCTGGGTGCTCAGTGCTCAGGGTGCTGGGTGCTCAGTGCTCAGGGTGCTGGGTGCTCAGTGATCGGGGTGCTGGGTGCTCAGTACTCAGGGTGCTCAGTGCGCAGTACTCAGTGCTCGGGGTCCTGGGTGCTCCGTGCTCGGGGTGCTGGGTACTCAGCGCTCTGGGTGCTTAGTGCTCAGTACTCAGGGTGCTGGGTGCTCAGTACTCAGGGTGCTGGGTGCTCATTCTCGGGGTGCTGGGTGCTCAGTGCTCGGGGTGCTGGGTGCTCAGTACTCAGGGTGCTGAGTGCTCAGTACTCAGGATGCTGGGTGCTCAGTACTCATGGTGCTGGGTGCTCAGTACTCAGGGGGCTGGCTGCTCATTGCTCAGGGTGCTGGGTGCTCAGTGCTCAGGGTTCTGGGTGCTCAGTGCTCGGGGTGCTGGGTGCTCAGTGCTCGGGGTAATGGGTGCTCAGTGCTCAGTGCTCAGGGTGTTGGGTGCTCAGTGCTCAGTGCTCAGGGTGCTGGGTGCTCAGTACTCAGGGTGCTGGGTGCTCAGTACTCAGGGTGCTGGGTGCTGAGTGCTCAGGGTGCTGGGTGCTCAGTACTCTGGGTGTTGGGTGCTCAGTACTCAGGGTGCTGGGTGCTCAGTGCTCGGGGTGCTGGGTGCTCAGTGCTCGGGGTGCTGTGTGCTCTGTGCTCAGGGTGCTGGGTGCTCAGTACTGAAGGTGCTGGGTGCTCAGTGCTCAGGGTGCTGGGTGCTCAGTCCTCGGGGTGCTCCGTGCTCAGTGCTCAGGGTGCTGGGTGCTCAATACTCAGGGTGCTCGGTGCTCAGTACTCAGGGTTCTCAGTGCTCAGTGCTCAGGGTGCTGGGTGCTCAGTTCTCAGGGTGTTCAGTGCTCAGTACACAGGGTTCTGGGTCCTCAGTGCTCGGGGTGCTGGGTGCTCAGTGCTCAGTACTCAGGGTGCTGGGTGCTCAGTGCTCGGGGTGCTGGGTGCTCAGTACTCAGCGTGCTGGGTGCTCAGTACTCAGGGTGCTGGGTGCTCAGTGCTCAGGTTGCTCAGTGCTCAGTACTCAGTGCTCGGGGTCCTGGGTGCTCCGTGCTCAGGGTGCTGGGTGCTCAGTGCTCTGGGTGCTGGGTGCTCAGTACTCAGGGTGCTCAGTGCTCAGTACTCAGTGCTCGGGGTCCTGGGTGCTCCGTGCTCGGGGTGCTGGGTGCTCAGTGCTCTGGGTGCTTAGTGCTCAGTACTCAGGGTGCTGGGTGCTCAGTACTCAGGGTGCTGGGTGCTCATTCTCGGGGTGCTGGGTGCTCAGTGCTCGGGGTGCTGGGTGCTCAGTACTCAGGGTGCTGGGGGCTCAGTACTCAGGGTGCTGGGTGCTCAGTACTCAGGGTGCTCGGTTCTCAGTACTCAGGGTGTTGGGTGCTCATTCTCGGGGTGCTGAGTGCTCAGTGCTCGGGGTGCTGGGTGCTCAGTAGTCAGGGTGCTGGGGGTTCAGTACTCAGGGTGCTGGGTGCTCAGTACTCAGGGTGATCTGTTCTCAGTACTCAGGTTGCTGGGTGCTCAGTGCTCGGGGTGCTGGGTGCTCAGTACTCGGGGTGCTCAGTGCTCAGTACTCAGGGTGCTGGGTGCTCAGTACTCAGGGTGCTGGGTGTTCAGTGCTCGGGGTGCTCGGTGCTCAGTACTCGGGGTGCTGGGTGCGCAGTACTCGGGGTGCTGGGTGCTCAGTGCTCTGGGTGCTGGGTGCTCAGTGCTCGGGGTGCTGGGTGCTCAGTGCTGAGGGTGGTGCTGGGTGCTCAGTACTCAGGGTGCTGGGTGCTCAGTGCTCAGGGTGCTGGGTGCTCAGTACTAAGGGTGCTGGGTGCTCAGTACTCAGGGTGCTCGGTGCTCAGTACTCAGGGTGCTGAGTGCTCAGTGCTCAGGGTGCTGGGTGCTCAGTACTCAGGGTGCTGGGTGCTCAGTGCTCAGGGTGATCGGTGCTCAGTACTCAGGATGCTCAGTACTCAGGGTGCTGGGTGCTCAGTGCTCGGGGTGCTGGGTGCTCAGTACTCGTTGTGCTGGATGCTCTGTACTCAGGGTGCTGGGTGCTCAGTGCTCGGGGTCCTGGGTGCTCAGTGCTCAGGGTGATCGGTGCTCAGTACTCAGGGTGCTGGGTGCTCAGTGCTCAGGGTGCTGGGTGCTCAGTGCTCAGGGTGCTAGGTGCTCAGTGCTCGGGGTGCTGGGTGCTCAGTGCTCGGGGTGCTGGGTGCTCAGTGCTCAGTGCTCAGGGTGTTGGGTGCTCAGTGCTCAGTGCTCAGGGTGCTGGGTGCTCAGTACTCAGGGTGCTGGGTGCTCCGTACTCAGGGTGCTGGGTGCTCAGTGCTCGGGGTGCTGGGTGCTCAGTGCTCGGGGTGCTGGGTGCTCAGTGCTCAGGGAGCTGGGTGCTTAGTATTCAGGGTGCTGGGTGCTCAGTGCTCGGGGTGCTCGGTGCTCAGTACTCAAGGTGCTGGGTGCTCAGTGCTCAGGGTGCTGGGTGCTCAGTCCTCGGGGTGCTCCGTGCTCAGTGCTCAGGGTGCTGGGTGCTCAGTACTCAGGATTCTCAGTGCTCAGGGTGCTGGGTGCTCAGTTCTCAGGGTGCTCAGTGCTCAGCACTCGGGGTGCTGGGTGTTCAGTGCTCAGGGTGCTCAGTGCTCAGCACTCGGGGTGCTGGGTGCTCAGTGCTCAGGGTGCTCAGTGCTCAGTACTCAGGGTGCTCGGTGCTCAGTACTCAGGGTGCTGAGTGCTCAGTACTCGGGGTGCTGGGTGCTCAGTGCTCAGGGTGCTGGGTGCTCAGTGCTCAGGGTGCTGGGTGCTCAGTACTCAGGGTGCTCAGTGCTCAGTACTCGGAGTGCTTGGTGCTCATTACTCAGGGTGCTCAGTACTCAGTACTCGGGGTGCTGGGTGCTCAGTGTTCAGGGTGCTCAGTGCTCAGTGCTCGGGGTGCTGGGTGCTCAGTGCTCGGGGCGCTGGGTGCTCAGTGCTCGGGGTGCTGGGTGCTCTGTGCTCTGGGTGCTGGGTGCTCAGTGCTCGGGGCGCTGGGTGCTCAGTGCTCGGGGTGCTGGGTGCCCAGTACTCGGGGTGCTGGGTGCTCAGTGCTCAGGGTGCTCAGTGCTCAGTACTCAGTGCTCCGGGTGCTCAGTGCTCAGTGCTCAGGGTCCTGGGTGTTCAGTACTCAGGGTGCTGGGTGCTCAGTACTCAGGGTGCTGGGTGCTCAGTACTCTGGGTGTTGGGTGCTCAGTACACAGGGTGCTGGGTGCTCAGTGCTCGGAGTTCTGCGTGCTCAGTACTCGGGGTGCTGGGTGCTCAGTGCTCAGGGTGCTGGGTGCTCAGTGCTCAGGGTGCTGGGTGCTCAGTACTCAGGGTGCTCAGTGCTCAGTACTCAGAGTGCTTGGTGCTCAGTACTCAGGGTGCTCAGTGCTCAGTACTCGGGGTGCTGGGTGCTCAGTGCTCAGGGTGCTCAGTGCTCAGTGCTCGGGGTGCTGGGTGCTCAGTGCTCAGTACTCTGGGTGTTGGGTGCTCAGTACACAGGGTGCTGGGTGCTCCGTGCTCGAGGTGCTGGGTGCTCATTGCTCAGGGTGCTGGGTGCTCAGTGCTCAGGGTGCTGGGTGCTCAGTACTCAGGTTGCTGGGTGCTCAGTACTCAGGGTGCTGGGTGCTCAGTGATCGGGGTGCTGGGTGCTCAGTACTCAGGGTGCTCAGTGCTCGGGGATCTCTGTGCTCAGTACTCAGGGTGCTGGGTGCTCAGTACTCAGTGCTCAGGGTCCTGGGTGCTCCGTGCTCGGGGTGCTGGGTGCTCAGTGCTCTGGGTGCTTAGTGCTCAGTACTCAGGGTGCTGGGTGCTCAGTACTCAGGGTGCTGGGTGCTCAGTGATCGGGGTGCTGGGTGCTCAGTACTCAGGGTGCTCAGTGCTCGGGGAGCTCTGTGCTCAGTACTCAGGATGCTGGGTGCTCAGTACTCAGTGCTCGGGGTCCTGGGTGCTCCGTGCTCGGGGTGCTGGGTGCTCAGTGCTCTGCGTGCTGGGTGCTCAGTACTCAGGGTGCTCAGTGCTCAGTACTCGGAGTGCTTGGCTGCTCAGTACTCAGGGTGCTCAGTGCTCAGTACTCGGGGTGCTGGGTGCTCAGTGCTCAGGGTGCTCAGTGCTCAGTGCTAGGGGTGCTGGGTGCTCAGTGCTCTGGGTGCTTAGTGCTCAGTGCTCGGGGAGCTGGGTGCTCAGTGCTCGGAGTTCTGCGTGCTCAGTACTCGGGGTGCTGTGTGCCCAGTGCTCAGCGTGCTGGGTGCTCAGTGCTCAGGGTGCTGGGTGCTCAGTACTCAGGGTGCTCAGTGCTCAGTACTCGGAGTGCTTGGTGCTCAGTACTCAGGGTGCTCAGTGCTCAGTACTCGGGGTGCTGGGTGCTCAGTGCTCAGGGTGCTCAGTGCTCAGTGCTCGGGGTGCTGGGTGCTCAGTGCTCGGGGCGCTGGGTGCTCAGTGCTCAGGGTCCTCAGTGCTCAGTGCTCGGGGTGCTGGGTGCTCAGTACTCAGGGTGCTGGGTGCTCAGTACTCAGGGTGCTGGGTGCTCAGTGATCGGGGTGCTGGGTGCTCAGTACTCAGGGTGCTCAGTGCGCGGAGAGCTCTGTGCTCAGTACTCAGGGTGCTGGGTGCTCAGTACTCAGTGCTCAGGGTCCTGGGTGCTCCGTGCTCGGGGTGCTGGGTGCTCAGTGCTCTGGGTGCTTAGTGCTCAGTACTCAGGTTGCTGGGTGCTCAGTACTCAGGGTGCTGGGTGCTCATTCTCGGGGTGCTGGGTGCTCAGTGCTCGGGGTGCTGGGTGCTCAGTACTCAGGGTGCTGGGGGCTCAGTACTCAGGGTGCTGGGTGCACAGTACTCAGGGTGCTGGGTGCTCAGTACTCAGTGTGCTGGGTGCTCAGTACTCTGGGTGTTGGGTGCTCAGTACACAGGGTGCTGGGTGCTCCGTGCTCGGGGTGCTGGGTGCTCATTCTCGGGGTGCTGGGTGCTCAGTGCTCGGGGTCCTGGGTGCTCAGTGCTCAGGGTGCTGGGTGCTCAGTACTCAGGGTGCTGGGTGCTCATTCTCGGGGTGCTGGGTGCTCAGTGCTCGGGGTCCTGGGTGCTCAGTGCTCAGGGTGATCGGTGCTCAGTACTCAGGGTGCTGGGTGCTCAGTGCTCAGGGTGCTGGGTGCTCAGTCCTCAGGGTGCTCAGTGCTCAGGGTGTTGGGTGCTCAGTGCTCGGGGTGCTCGGTGCTCAGTACTCAGGGTGCTGAGTGCTCAGTACTCAGGGTGCTGGGTGCTCAGTACTCATGGTGCTGGGTGCTCAGTACTCAGGGGGCTGGGTGCTCAGTGCTCAGGGTGCTGGGTGCTCAGTGCTCAGGGTGCTAGGTGCTCAGTGCTCGGGGTGCTGGGTGCTCAGTGCTCGGGGTGCTGGGTGCTCAGTGCTCAGTGCTCAGGGTGTTGGGTGCTCAGTGCTCAGTGCTCAGGGTGCTGGGTGCTCAGTACTCAGGGTGCTGGGTGCTCAGTACTCAGGGTGCTGGGTGCTCAGTGCTCAGGGTGCTGGGTGCTCAGTACTCTGGGTGTTGGGTGCTCCGTACTCAGGGTGCTGGGTGCTCAGTGCTCGGGGTGCTGGGTGCTCAGTGCTCGGGGTGCTGGGTGCTCAGTGCTCAGGGAGCTGGGTGCTTAGTATTCAGGGTGCTGGGTGCTCAGTGCTCGGGGTGCTCGGTGCTCAGTACTCAAGGTGCTGGGTGCTCAGTGCTCAGGGTGCTGGGTGCTCAGTCCTCGGGGTGCTCCGTGCTCAGTGCTCAGGGTGCTGGGTGCTCAGTACTCAGGGTGCTCGGTGCTCAGTACTCAGGATTCTCAGTGCTCAGGGTGCTGGGTGCTCAGTTCTCAGGGTGCTCAGTGCTCAGCACTCGGGGTGCTGGGTGCTCAGTGCTCAGGGTGCTCAGTGCTCAACACTCGGGGTGCTGGGTGCTCAGTGCTCAGGGTGCTCAGTGCTCAGTGCTCGGGGAGCTGGGTGCTCAGTGCTCGGAGTTCTGCGTGCTCAGTACTCGGGGTGCTGGGTGCTCAGTGCTCAGGGTGCTGGGTGCTCAGTGCTCAGTGTGCTGGGTGCTCAGTACTCAGGGTGCTCAGTGCTCAGTTCTCGGAGTGCTTGGTGCTCAGTACTCAGGGTGCTCAGTGCTCAGTACTCGGGGTGCTGGGTGCTCAGTGCTCGGGGCGCTGGGTGCTCAGTGCTCGGGGTGCTGGGTGCTCTGTGCTCTGGGTGCTGGGTGCTCAGTGCTCGGGGCGCTGGGTGCTCAGTGCTCGGGGTGCTGGGTGCTCAGTACTCGGGGTGCTGGGTGCTCAGTGCTCAGGGTGCTCAGTGCTCAGTACTCAGTGCTCCGGGTGCTCAGTGCTCAGTGCTCAGGGTCCTGGGTGTTCAGTACTCAGGGTGCTGGGTGCTCAGTACTCAGGGTGCTGGGTGCTCAGTACTCTGGGTGTTGGGTGCTCAGTACACAGGGTGCTGGGTGCTCCGTGCTCGGGGTGCTGGGTGCTCATTGCTCAGTGTGCTGGGTGCTCAGTGCTCAGGGTGCTGTGTGCTCAGTACTCAGGGTGCTGGGTGCTCAGTACTCAGGGTGCTGGGTGCTCAGTGATCGGGGTGCTGGGTGCTCAGTACTCAGGGTGCTCAGTGCTCGGGGAGCTCTGTGCTCAGTACTCAGGGTGCTGGGTGCTCAGTACTCAGTGCTCGGGGTCCTGGGTGCTCCGTGCTCGGGGTGCTGGGTGCTCAGTGCTCTGGGTGCTCAGTGCTCAGTGCTCGGGGAGCTGGGTGCTCAGTGCTCGGAGTTCTGCGTGCTCAGTACTCGGGGTGCTGGGTGCTCAGTGCTCAGGGTGCTGGGTGCTCAGTGCTCAGGGTGCTGGGTGCTCAGTACTCAGGGTGCTCAGTGCTCAGTCCTCAGAGTGCTTGGTGCTCAGTACTCAGGGTGCTCAGTGCTCAGTACTCGGGGTGCTGGGTGCTCAGTGCTCAGGGTGCTCAGTGCTCAGTGCTCGGGGTGCTGGGTGCTCAGTGCTCAGTGCTCAGGGTGCTGGTTGTTCAGTACTCAGGGTGCTGGGTGCTCAGTACTCAGGGTGCTGGGGGCTCAGTACTCAGGGTGCTGGGTGCTCAGTACTCAGGGTGCTGGGTGCTCAGTACTCAGTGTGCTCGCTGCTCAGTACTCTGGGTGTTGGGTGCTCAGTACACAGGGTGCTGGGTGCTCCGTGCTCGGGGTGCTGGGTGCTCATTGCTCAGGGTGCTGGGTGCTCAGTGCTCAGGGAGCTGGGTGCTCAGTACTCAGGTTGCTGGGCGCTCAGTACTCAGGGTGCTGGGTGCTCAGTGATCGGGGTGCTGGGTGCTCAGTACTCAGGGTGCTCAGTGCTCGGGGAGCTCTGTGCTCAGTACTCAGGGTGCTGGGTGCTCAGTACTCAGTGCTCAGGGTCCTGGGTGCTCCGTGCTCGGGGTGCTGGGTGCTCAGTGCTCTGGGTGCTTAGTGCTCAGTACTCAGGGTGCTGGGTGCTCAGTACTCAGGGTGCTGGGTGCTCAGTGATCGGGGTGCTGGGTGCTCAGTACTCAGGGTGCTCAGTGCTCGGGGAGCTCTGTGCTCAGTACTCAGGGTGCTGGGTGCTCAGTACTCAGTGCTCGGGGTCCTGGGTGCTCCGTGCTCGGGGTGCTGGGTGCTCAGTGCTCTGGGTGCTTAGTGCTCAGTGCTCGGGGAGCTGGGTGCTCAGTGCTCGGAGTTCTGCGTGCTCAGTACTCGGGGTGCTGTGTGCTCAGTGCTCAGCGTGCTGGGTGCTCAGTGCTCAGGGTGCTGGGTGCTCAGTACTCAGGGTGCTCAGTGCTCAGTACTCGGAGTGCTTGGTGCTCAGTACTCAGGGTGCTCAGTGCTCAGTACTCGGGGTGCTGGGTGCTCAGTGCTCAGGGTGCTCAGTGCTCAGTGCTCGGGGTGCTGGGTGCTCAGTGCTCGGGGCGCTGGGTGCTCAGTGCTCAGGGTCCTCAGTGCTCAGTGCTCGGGGTGCTGGGTGCTCAGTACTCAGGGTGCTGGGTGCTCAGTACTCAGGGTGCTGGGTGCTCAGTGATCGGGGTGCTGGGTGCTCAGTACTCAGGGTGCTCAGTGCGCGGGGAGCTCTGTGCTCAGTACTCAGGGTGCTGGGTGCTCAGTACTCAGTGCTCAGGGTCCTGGGTGCTCCGTGCTCGGGGTGCTGGGTGCTCAGTGCTCTGGGTGCTTAGTGCTCAGTACTCAGGGTGCTGGGTGCTCAGTACTCAGGGTGCTGGGTGCTCATTCTCGGGGTGCTGGGTGCTCAGTGTTCGGGGTGCTGGGTGCTCAGTACTCAGGGTGCTGGGGGCTCAGTACTCAGGGTGCTGGGTGCTCAGTACTCAGGGTGCTGGGTGCTCAGTACTCAGTGTGCTGGGTGCTCAGTACTCTGGGTGTTGGGTGCTCAGTACACAGGGTGCTGGGTGCTCCGTGCTCGGGGTGCTGGGTGCTCATTGCTCAGGGTGCTGGGTGCTCAGTGCTCAGGGTGCTGGGTGCTCAGTACTCAGGGTGCTGGGTGCTCAGTACTCAGGGTGCTGGGTGCTCAGTGATCGGGGTGCTGGGTGCTCAGTACTCAGGGTGCTCAGTGCTCGGGGAGCTCTGTGCTCAGTACTCAGGCTGCTGGGTGCTCAGTACTCAGTGCTCGGGGTCCTGGGTGCTCCGTGCTCGGGGTGCTGGGTGCTCAGTGCTCTGGGTGCTTAGTGCTCAGTACTTAGGGTGCTGGGTGCTCAGTACTCAGGGTGCTGGGTGCTCATTCTCGGGGTGCTGGGTGCTCAGTGCTCGGGGTGCTTGGTGCTCAGTACTCAGGGTGCTGGGGGCTCAGTACTCAGGGTGCTGGGTGCTCAGTACTCAGGGTGCGCGGTTCTCAGTATTCAGGGTGCTGGGTGCTCATTCTCGGGGTGCTGGGTGCTCAGTGCTCGGGGTGCTGGGTGCTCAGTACTCAGGGTGCTGGGTGCTCAGTACTCAGGGTGCTGGGTGCTCATTCTCGGGGTGCTGGGTGCTCAGTGCTCGGGGTGCTTGGTGCTCAGTACTCAGGGTGCTGGGGGCTCAGTACTCAGGGTGCTGGGTGCTCAGTACTCAGGGTGCGCGGTTCTCAGTATTCAGGGTGCTGGGTGCTCATTCTCGGGGTGCTGGGTGCTCAGTGCTCAGGGTGCTGGGTGCTCAGTGCTCAGGGTGCCGGGAGCTCAGTCCTCGGGGTGCTCCGTGCTCAGTGATCAGGGTGCTGGATGCTCAGTACTCAGGGTGCTCGGTGCTCAGTACTCAGGGTTCTCAGTGCTCATTACTCAGGGTGCTGGGTGCTCAGTGCTCACGGTGCTGGGTGCTCAGTACTCAGGGTGCTCAGTACTCGGAGTGCTTGGTGCTCAGTACTCAGGGTGCTCAGTGCTCAGTGCTCAGGGTGCTGGGTGCTCAGTGCTAGGGTCGCTGGGTGCTCAGTGATCGGGGTGCTGGGTGCTCAGTACTCAGGGTGCTCAGTGCTCGGGGAGCTCGGTGCTCAGTACTCAGGGTGCTGGGTGCTCAGTACTCAGTGCTCGGGGTCCTGGGTGCTCCGTGCTCGGGGTGCTGGGCGCTCAGTGTTCTGGGTGTTTAGTGCTCAGTGCTTAGGGTGATCGGTGCTCAGTACTCAGGATGCTCAGTACTCAGGGTGCTGGGTGCTCAGTGCTCGGGGTGCTGGGTGCTCAGAACTCGGGGTGCTGGATGCTCTGAACTCAGGGTGCTGGGTGCTCAGTGCTCGGGGTCCTGGGTGCTCAGTGCTCAGGGTGATCGGTGCTCAGTACTCAGGGTGCTGGGTGCTCAGTGCTCAAGGTGCTGGGTGCTCAGTCCTCAGGGTGCTCAGTGCTCAGGGTGCTGGGTGCTCAGTGCTCGGGGTGCTCGGTGCTCAGTACTCAGGGTGCTGAGTGCTCAGTACTCACGGTGCTGGGTGCTCAGTTCTCATGGTGCTGGGTGCTCAGTACTCAGGGGGCTGGGTGCTCAGTGCTCAGGGTGCTGGGTGCTCAGTGCTCAGGGTGCTAGGTGCTCAGTGCTCGGGGCGCTGGGTGCTCAGTGCTCTGGGTGCTTAGTGCTCAGTACTCAGGGTGCTGGGTGCTCAGTGCTCAGTGCTCAGGGTGCTGGTTGTTCAGTACTCAGGGTGCTGGGTGCTCAGTACTCAGGGTGCTGGGTGCTCAGTGCTCAGGGTGCTGGGTGCTCAGTACTCTGGGTGTTGGGTGCTCAGTACACAGGGTGCTGGGTGCTCCGTGCTCGGGGTGCTGGGTGCTCATTGCTCAGGGTGCTGGGTGCTCAGTGCTCAGGGTGCTGGGTGCTCAGTACTCAGGGTGCTGGGTGCTCAGTAATCAGGGTGCTGGGTGCTCAGTGATCGGGGTGCTGGGTGCTCAGTACTCAGGGTGCTCAGTGCTCGGGGAGCTCTGTGCTCAGTACTCAGGGTGCTGGGTGCTCAGTACTCAATGCTCAGGGTCCTGGGTGCTCCGTGCTCGGGGTGCTGGGTGCTCAGTGCTCTGGGTGCTTAGTGCTCAGTACTCAGGGTGCTGGGTGCTCAGTACTCAGGGTGCTGGGTGCTCATTCTCGGGGTGCTGGGTGCTCAGTGCTCGGGGTGCTGGGTGCTCAGTACTCAGGGTGCTGGGGGCTCAGTACTCAGGGTGCTGGGTGCTCAGTACTCTGGGTGTTGGGTGCTCAGTACACAGGGTGCTGGGTGCTCCGTGCTCGGGGTGCTGGGTGCTCATTGCTCAGGGTGCTGGGTGCTCAGTGCTCAGGGTGCTGGGTGCTCAGTACTCAGGGTGCTGGGTGCTCAGTGCTCAGGGTGCTGGGTGCTCAGTGATCGGGGTGCTGGGTGCTCAGTACTCATTGTGCTCAGTGCTCAGGGAGTTCTGTGCTCAGTACTCAGGGTGCTGGGTGCTCAGTACTCAGTGCTCGGGGTCCTGGGTGCTCCGTGCTCGGGGTGCTGGGTGCTCAGTGCTCTGGTTGCTTAGTGCTCAGTACTCAGGGTGCTGGGTGCTCAGTACTCAGGGTGCTGGGTGCTCATTCTCGGGATGCTGGGTGCTCAGTGCTCGGGGTGCTTGGTGCTCAGTACTCAGGGTGCTGGGGGCTCAGTACTCAGGGTGCTGGGTGCTCAGTACTCAGGGTGCTCGGTTCTCAGTATTCAGGGTGCTGGGTGCTAATTCTCGGGGTGCTGGGTGCTCAGTGCTCGGGGTGCTGGGTGCTCAGTACTCAGGGTGCTGGGGGCTCAGTACTCAGGGTGCTGGGTGCTCAGTACTCAGGGTGATCTGTTCTCAGTACTCAGGTTGCTGGGTGCTCAGTGCTCGGGGTGATGGGTGCTCAGTACTCGGGGTGCTCAGTGCTCAGTACTCAGGGTGCTGGGTGCTCAGTACTCAGGGTGCTGGGTGCTCAGTGCTCGGGGTGCTCGGTGCTCAGTACTCGGGGTGCTGGGTGCTCAGTACTCGGGGTGCTGGGTGCTCAGTGCTCAGGGTGCTGGGTGCTCAGTGCTCGGGGTGCTGGGTGCTCAGTGCTGAGGGTGGTGCTGGGTGCTCAGTACTCAGGGTGCTGGGTGCTCAGTGCTCAGGGTGCTGGGTGCTCAGTACTAAGGGTGCTGGGTGCTCAGTACTCAGGGTGCTCGGTGCTCAGTACTCAGGGTGCTGGGTGCTCAGTGCTCAGGGTGCTGTGTACTCAGTACTCAGGGTGCTGGGTACTCAGTACTCAGGGTGCTGTTTGCTCAGTGCTCAGGGTGCTTGGTGCTCAGTGCTCAGGGTGCTGGGTGCTCAGTACTCAGGGTGCTGGGTGCTCAGTGCTCAGGGTGATCGGTGCTCCGTACTCAGGGTGCTCAGTACTCAGGGTGCTGGCTGCTCAGTGCTCGCTGTGCTGGGTGCTCAGTAATCGGGGAGCTGGGTGCTCTGTACTCAGGGTGCTGGGTGCTCAGTGCTCGGGGTCCTGGGTGCTCAGTGCTCAGGGTGATCGGTGCTCAGTACTCAGGGTGCTGGGTGCTCAGTGCTCAGGGTGCTGGGTACTCAGTCCTCAGGGTGCTCAGTGCTCAGGGTGCTGGGTGCTCAGTGCTCGGGGTGCTCGGTGCTCAGTACTCAGGGTGCTGAGTGCTCAGTACTCAGGGTGCTGGGTGCTCAGTTTTCATGGTGCTGGGTGCTCAGTACTCAGGGGGCTGGGTGCTCAGTGCTCAGGGTGCTGGGTGCTCAGTGCTCAGGGTGCTGGGTGCTCAGTGCTCGGGGTGCTGGGTGCTCAGTGCTCGGGGTGCTGGGTGCTCAGTGCTCAGTTTGTTGGGTGCTCAGAGCTCAGTGCTCAGGGTGCTGGGTGCTCAGTACTCAGGGTCCTGGGTGCTCAGTACTCAGGGTGCTGGGTGCTCAATGCTCAGGGTGCTGGGTGCTCAGGACTCTGGGTGTTGGGTGCTCAGTACTCATTGTGCTGGGTGCTCAGTGCTCGGGGTGCTGGGTGCTCAGTGCTCGGGGTGCTGGGTGCTCAGTGCTCAGGGTGCTGGGTGCTCAGTATTCAGGGTGCTGGGTGCTCAGTGCTCGGGGAGCTCGGTGCTCAGTACTCAAGGTGCTGGGTGCTCAGTGCTCAGGGTGCTGGGTGCTCAGTCCTCGGGGTGCTCCGTGCTCAGTGCTCAGTGTGCTGGGTGCTCAGTACTCAGGGTGCTGGGTGCTCAGTACTCAGGGTGCTGGGTGCTCATTCTCGGGATGCTGGGTGCTCAGTGCTCGGGGTGCTTGGTGCTCAGTACTCAGGGTGCTGGGGGCTCAGTACTCAGGGTGCTGGGTGCTCAGTACTCAGGGTGCTCGGTTCTCAGTATTCAGGGTGCTGGGTGCTAATTCTCGGGGTGCTGGGTGCTCAGTGCTCGGGGTGCTGGGTGCTCAGTACTCAGGGTGCTGGGGGCTCAGTACTCAGGGTGCTGGGTGCTCAGTACTCAGGGTGATCTGTTCTCAGTACTCAGGTTGCTGGGTGCTCAGTGCTCGGGGTGATGGGTGCTCAGTACTCGGGGTGCTCAGTGCTCAGTACTCAGGGTGCTGGGTGCTCAGTACTCAGGGTGCTGGGTGCTCAGTGCTCGGGGTGCTCGGTGCTCAGTACTCGGGGTGCTGGGTGCTCAGTACTCGGGGTGCTGGGTGCTCAGTACTCAGGGTGCTGGGTGCTCAGTGCTCAGGGTGCTGTGTACTCAGTACTCAGGGTGCTGGGTACTCAGTCCTCAGGGTGCTGTTTGCTCAGTGCTCAGGGTGCTTGGTGCTCAGTGCTCAGGGTGCTGGGTGCTCAGTGCTCGGGGTGCTGGGTGCTCAGTGCTGAGGGTGGTGCTGGGTGCTCAGTACTCAGGGTGCTGGGTGCTCAGTGCTCAGGGTGCTGGGTGCTCAGTACTCAGGGTGCTGGGTGCTCAGTGCTCAGGGTGATCGGTGCTCCGTACTCAGGGTGCTCAGTACTCAGGGTGCTGGCTGCTCAGTGCTCGCTGTGCTGGGTGCTCAGTAATCGGGGAGCTGGGTGCTCTGTACTCAGGGTGCTGGGTGCTCAGTGCTCGGGGTCCTGGGTGCTCAGTGCTCAGGGTGATCGGTGCTCAGTACTCAGGGTGCTGGGTGCTCAGTGCTCAGGGTGCTGGGTACTCAGTCCTCAGGGTGCTCAGTGCTCAGGGTGCTGGGTGCTCAGTGCTCGGGGTGCTCGGTGCTCAGTACTCAGGGTGCTGAGTGCTCAGTACTCAGGGTGCTGGGTGCTCAGTTTTCATGGTGCAGGGTGCTCAGTACTCAGGGGGCTGGGTGCTCAGTGCTCAGGGTGCTGGGTGCTCAGTGCTCAGGGTGCTGGGTGCTCAGTGCTCGGGGTGCTGGGTGCTCAGTGCTCGGGGTGCTGGGTGCTCAGTGCTCAGTGCTCAGTTTGTTGGGTGCTCATTGCTCAGTGCTCAGGGTGCTGGGTGCTCAGTACTCAGGGTCCTGGGTGCTCAGTACTCAGGGTGCTGGGTGCTCAATGCTCAGGGTGCTGGGTGCTCAGGACTCTGGGTGTTGGGTGCTCAGTACTCATTGTGCTGGGTGCTCAGTGCTCGGGGTGCTGGGTGCTCAGTGCTCGGGGTGCTGGGTGCTCCGTGCTCAGGGTGCTGGGTGCTCAGTATTCAGGGTGCTGGGTGCTCAGTGCTCGGGGTGCTCGGTGCTCAGTACTCAAGGTGCTGGGTGCTCAGTGCTCAGGGTGCTGGGTGCTCAGTCCTCGGGGTGCTCCGTGCTCAGTGCTCAGAGTGCTGGGTGCTCAGTACTCAGGGTGCTGGGTGCTCAGTACTCAGGGTGCTGGGTGCTCATTCTCGGGATGCTGGGTGCTCAGTGCTCGGGGTGCTTGGTGCTCAGTACTCAGGGTGCTGGGGGCTCAGTACTCAGGGTGCTGGGTACTCAGTACTCAGGGTGCTCGGTTCTCAGTATTCAGGGTGCTGGGTGCTAATTCTCGGGGTGCTGGGTGCTCAGTGCTCGGGGTGCTGGGTGCTCAGTACTCAGGGTGCTGGGGGCTCAGTACTCAGGGTGCTGGGTGCTCAGTACTCAGGGTGATCTGTTCTCAGTACTCAGGTTGCTGGGTGCTCAGTGCTCGGGGTGATGGGTGCTCAGTACTCGGGGTGCTCAGTGCTCAGTACTCAGGGTGCTGGGTGCTCAGTACTCAGGATGCTGGGTGCTCAGTTCTCGGGGTGCTCGGTGCTCAGTACTCGGGGTGCTGGGTGCTCAGTACTCGGGGTGCTGGGTGCTCAGTACTCAGGGTGCTGGGTGCTCAGTGCTCAGGGTGCTGTGTACTCAGTACTCAGGGTGCTGGGTACTCAGTACTCAGGGTGCTGTTTGCTCAGTGCTCAGGGTGCTTGGTGCTCAGTGCTCAGGGTGCTGGGTGCTCAGTGCTCGGGGTGCTGGGTGCTCAGTGCTGAGGGTGGTGCTGGGTGCTCAGTACTCAGGGTGCTGGGTGCTCAGTGCTCAGGGTGCTGGGTGCTCAGTACTCAGGGTGCTGGGTGCTCAGTGCTCAGGGTGATCGGTGCTCCGTACTCAGGGTGCTCAGTACTCAGGGTGCTGGCTGCTCAGTGCTCGCTGTGCTGGGTGCTCAGTAATCGGGGAGCTAGGTGCTCTGTACTCAGGGTGCTGGGTGCTCAGTGCTCGGGGTCCTGGGTGCTCAGTGCTCAGGGTGATCGGTGCTCAGTACTCAGGGTGCTGGGTGCTCAGTGCTCAGGGTGCTGGGTACTCAGTCCTCAGGGTGCTCAGTGGTCAAGGTGCTGGGTGCTCAGTGCTCGGGGTGCTCGGTGCTCAGTACTCAGGGTGCTGAGTGCTCAGTACTCAGGGTGCTGGGTGCTCAGTTTTCATGGTGCTGGGTGCTCAGTACTCAGGGGGCTGGGTGCTCAGTGCTCAGGTTGCTGGGTGCTCAGTGCTCAGGGTGCTGGGTGCTCAGTGCTCGGGGTGCTGGGTGCTCAGTGCTCGGGGTGCTGGGTGCTCAGTGCTCAGTGCTCAGTTTGTTGGGTGCTCAGTGCTCAGTGCTCAGGGTGCTGGGTGCTCAGTACTCAGGGTCCTGGGTGCTCAGTACTCAGGGTGCTGGGTGCTCAATGCTCAGGGTGCTGGGTGCTCAGGACTCTGGGTGTTGGGTGCTCAGTACTCATTGTGCTGGGTGCTCAGTGCTCGGGGTGCTGGGTGCTCAGTGCTCGGGGTGCTGGGTGCTCAGTGCTCAGGGTGCTGGGTGCTCAGTACTCAGGGTGCTCAGTGGTCAGTACTCAGGGTGCTGGGTGCTCAGTGCTCAGTGTGCTCAGTGCTCAGTGCTCGGGGTGCTGGGTGCTCAGTGCTCGGTGCGCTGGGTGCTCAGTGCTCGAGGTGCTGGTTGCTCAGTACTCAGGGTGCTGTGTGCTCAGTGCTCAGTACTCAGCGTGCTGGGTGCTCAGTGCTCAGAGTGTTGGGTGCTCAGTGCTCAGGGTGCTCTGTGCTCAGTACTCAGGGTGCTGGGTGCTCAGTGCTCGGGGTGCTGCGTGCTCAGTGCTCAGGGTGCTTGGTGCTCTGTGCTCAGGGTGCTGGGTGCTCAGTACTCAGTGTGCTGGGTGCTCAGTGCTCGGGGTGCTCGGTGCTCAGTACTCAAGGTGCTGGGTGCTCAGTGCTCAGGGTGCCGGGTGCTCAGTCCTCGGGGTGCTCCGTGCTCAGTGATCAGGGTGCTGGGTGCTCAGTACTCAGGGTACTCGGTGCTCAGTACTCAGGGTTCTCAGTGCTCATTACTCAGGGTGCTGGGTGCTCAGTGCTCAGGGTGCTGGGTGCTCAGTACTCAGGGTGCTCAGTGCTCAGTACTCGGAGTGCTTGGTGCTCAGTTCTCAGGGTGCTCAGTGCTCAGTACTCGGGGTGCTGTTTGCTCAGTACTCAGGGTGCTCAGTGCTCAGTGCTCGGGGTGCTGGGTGCTCAGTGCTCGGGGCGCTGGGTGCTCAGTGCTCGGGGTGCTGGGTGCTCAGTACTCGGGGTGCTGGGTGCTCAGTACTCAGGGTGCTCAGTGCTCAGTACTCAGTGCTCAGGGTGCTCAGTGCTCAGTGCTCGGGGTGCTGGGTGCTCAGTACTCGGGGTGCTGGGTGCTCAGTACTCTGGGTGTTGGGTGCTCAGAACTCAGGGTGCTGGGTGCTACGTGCTCGGGGTGCTGGGTGCTCAGTACTCAGGGTGCTGGGTGCTCAGTACTCAGGGTGCTGGGTGCTTAGTGGTCGAGGTGCTCGGTGCTCAGTACTCAAGGTGCTGGGTGCTCAGTTCTCAGGGTGCTGGGTGCTCAGTCCTCGGGGTGCTCCATGCTCAGGGTGCTGGGTGCTCAGTGCTCAGGGTGCTGGGTGCTCAGTGCTCGGGGTGCTGGGTGCTGAGTGCTCAGGGTGCTGGGTGCTCAGTGCTCGGGGTGCTCGGTGCTCAGTGCTCAGGGTCCTGGGTGCTCAGTACTCAGGGTGCTGGGTGCTTATTACTCAGGGTGCTCAGTGCTCAGTACACAGGGTGCTGGGTGCTCAGTGCTCGGGGTGCTGGGTGCTCAGTGCTCAGTACTCAGGGTGCTGGGTGCTCAGTGCTCGGGGTGCTGGGTGCTCAGTACTCAGCGTGCTGGGTGCTCAGTACTCAGGGTGCTGGGTGCTCAGTGCTCAGAGTGCTGGGTGCTCAGTGCTCAGGGTGCTGGGTGCTCAGTGATCGGGGTGCTGGGTGCTCAGTACTCAGGGTGCTCAGTGCTCGGGGAGCTCGGTGCTCAGTACTCAGGGTGCTGGGTGCTCAGTACTCAGTGCTCGGGATTCTGGGTGCTCCGTGCTCGGGGTGCTGGGCGCTCAGTGCTCGGGGTGCTTAGTGCTCAGTACTCAGGGTGCTGGGTGCTCAGTACTCAGGGTGCTGGGTGCTCATTCTCAGGGTGATGGGTGCTCAGTGCTCAGGGTGCTCGGTTCTCAGTAATCAGGTTGCAGGGTGCTCAGTGCTCGGGGTGCTGGGTGCTCAGTACTAGGGGTGCTCAGTGATCAGTACTCAGGGTGCTGGGTGCTCAGTACTCAGGGTCCTGGGTGTTCAGTGCTCGGGGTGCTCGGTGCTCAGTACTCGGGGTGCTGGGTGCTCAGTACTCGGGGTGCTGGGTGCTCAGTGCTCAGGGTGCTGGGTGCTCAGTGCTCGGGGTCCTGGGTGCTCAGTGCTCAGGGTGATCGGTGCTCAGGGTGCTGGGTGCTCAGTGCTCGGGGTGCTCGGTGCTCAGTACTCAGGGTGCTGAGTGCTCAGTACTCAGGGTGCTGGCTGCTCAGTACTCATGGTGCTGGGTGCTCAGTACTCAGGGGGGTGGGTGCTCAGTGCTCAGGGTGCTGGGTGCTCAGTGCTCAGGGTGCTCGGTGCTCAGTGCTCGGGGTGCTGGGTGCTCAGTGCTCGGGGTGCTCGGTGCTCAGTGCTCAGTGCTCAGGGTGTTGGGTGCTCAGTTCTCAGTGCTCAGGGTGCTGGGTGCTCAGTACTCAGGGTGCTGGGTGCTCAGTACTCAGGGTGCTGGGTGCTCAGTGCTCAGGGTGCTGGGTGCTCAGTACTCTGGTTGTTGGGTGCTCAGTACTCAGGGTGCTGGGTGCTCAGTGCTCAGGGTGCTGGGTGATCAGTGCTCAGGGTGCTGGGTGCTCAGTGATCGGGGTGCTTGGTGCTCAGTACTCAGGGTGCTCAGTGCTCGGGGAGCTCGGTGCTCAGTACTCAGGGTGCTGAGTGCTCAGTACTCAGTGCTCGGGGTCCTGGGTGCTCCGTGCTCGGGGTGCTGGGTGCTCAGTGCTCTGGGTGCTTAGTGCTCAGTACTCAGGGTGCTGGGTGCTCAGTACTCAGGGTGCTGGGTGCTCATTCTCCGGGTGCTGGGTGCTCAGTGCTCGGGGTGCTGGGTGCTCAGTACTCAGGGTGCTGGGGGCTCAGTACTCAGGGTGCTGGGTGCTGAGTACTCAGGGTGCTCGGATCTCAGTATTCAGGGTGCTGGGTGCTCATTCTCGGGGTGCTGGGTGCTCAGTGCTCGGGGTGCTGGGTGCTCAGTACTCATGGTGCTGGGGGCTCAGTGCTCGGGGTGATGGGTGCTCAGTACTCGGGGTGCTCAGTGCTCAGTGCTGAGGGTGGTGCTGGGTGCTCAGTACTCAGGGTGCCGGGTGCTCAGTGCTCAGGGTGCTGGGTGCTCAGTACTAAGGGTCCTGGGTGCTCAGTATTCAGGGTGCTCAGTACTCAGGGTGCTGGGTGCTCAGTACTCAGGGTGCTCAGTGCTCAGTACTCAGGGTGCTGGGTGCTCAGTACTCAGGGTGCTGGGTGCTCAGTGCTCGGGGTGCTGGGTGCTCAGTGCTCGGGGTGCTGGGTGCTCAGTGCTGAGGGTGGTGCTGGGTGCTCAGTGCTGAGGGTGGTGCTGGGTGCTCAGTACTCAGGGTGCCGGGTGCTCAGTGCTCAGGGTGCTGGGTGCTCAGTACTAAGGGTCCTGGGTGCTCAGTATTCAGGGTGCTCAGTACTCAGGGTGCTGGGTGCTCAGTGCTCAGGGTGCTGGGTACTCAGTACTCAGGGTGCTGGGTGCTCAGTACTCAGGGTGCTGGGTTCTCAGTGCTCAGGGTGCTTGGTGCTCAGTGCTCAGGGTGCTGGGTGCTCAGTACTCAGGGTGCTGGGTGCTCAGTGCTCAGGGTGCTGGGTGCTCAGTGCTCGGGGTCCTGGGTGCTCAGTGCTCAGGGTGCTGGGTGCTCAGTACTCAGGGTGCTGGGTTCTCAGTGCTCAGGGTGCTTGGTGCTCAGTGCTCAGGGTGCTGGGTGCTCAGTACTCAGGGTGCTGGGTGCTCAGTGCTCAGGGTGCTGGGTGCTCAGTGCTCGGGGTCCTGGGTGCTCAGTACTCAGGGTGCTGGGTGCTCAGTACTCAGGGTGCTGGGTGCTCAGTGCTCGGGGTGCTGGGTGCTCAGTGCTCGGGGTGCTGGGTGCTCAGTGCTGAGGGTGGTGCTGGGTGCTCAGTACTCAGGGTGCCGGGTGCTCAGTGCTCAGGGTGCTGGGTGCTCAGTACTAAGGGTCCTGGGTGCTCAGTATTCAGGGTGCTCAGTACTCAGGGTGCTGGGTGCTCAGTGCTCAGGGTGCTGGGTACTCAGTACTCAGGGTGCTGGGTGCTCAGTACTCAGGGTGCTGGGTTCTCAGTGCTCAGGGTGCTTGGTGCTCAGTGCTCAGGGTGCTGGGTGCTCAGTACTCAGGGTGCTGGGTGCTCAGTGCTCAGGGTGCTGGGTGCTCAGTGCTCGGGGTCCTGGGTGCTCAGTGCTCAGGGTGCTGGGTGCTCAGTACTCAGGGTGCTGGGTGCTCAGTGCTCAGGGTGCTGGGTACTCAGTCCTCAGGGTGCTCAGTGCTCAGGGTGCTGGGTGCTCAGTGCTCGGGGTGCTCGGTGCTCAGTACTCAGGGTGCTGAGTGCTCAGTACTCAGGGTGCTGGGTGCTCAGTACTCATGGTGCTGGGTGCTCAGTACTCAGGGTGCTGGGTGCTCAGTGCTCAGGGTGCTGGGTGCTCAGTGCGCGGTGTGCTGGGTGCTCAGTGCTCGGGGTGCTGGGTGCTCATTGCTCAGTGCTCAGGGTGTTGGGTGCTCAGTGCTCAGTGCTCAGGGTGCTGGGTGCTCAGTACTCAGGGTGCTGGGTGCTCAGTACTCAGGGTGCTGAGTGCTCAGTGCTCAGGTTGCTGGGTGCTCTGGACTCTGGGTGTTGGGTGCTCAGTACTCAGGGTGCTGGGTGCTCAGTGCTAGGGGTGCTGGGTGCTCAGTGCTCGGGGTGCTTGGTGCTCAGTGCTCAGGGTGCTGGGTGCTCAGTATTCAGCGTGCTGGGTGCTCAGTTCTCGGGGTGCTCGGTGCTCAGTACTCAAGGTGCTGGGTGCTCAGTGCTCAGGGTGCTGGGTGCTCAGTCCTCGGGGTGCTACGTGCTCAGTGCTCAGGGTGCTGGGTGCTCAGTAGTCAGGGTGCTCGGTGCTCATTACTCAGGGTTCTCAGTGCTCAGGGTGCTGGGTGCTCAGTACTCAGGTTGCTCAGTGCTCAGTACTCGGGGTGCTGGGTGCTCAGTACTCAGGGTGCTCAGTGCTCAGTACTCGGGGTGCTGGGTGCTCAGTGCTTAGTGTGCTCAGTGCTCAGTGCTCGGGGTGCTGGGTGCTCAGTGCTCGGGGCGCTGGGTGCTCAGTGCTCGAGGTGCTGGTTGCTCAGTACTCAGGGTGCTGTGTGTTCAGTGCTCAGTACTCAGCGTGCTGGGTGCTCAGTGCTCAGAGTGTTGGGTGCTCAGTACTCAGGGTGCTGGGTGCTCAGTGCTCAGTGCTCAGGGTGCTCAGTGCTCAGGGTGCTCAGTGCTCAGGGTGCTGGGTGCTCAGGGTGCTGGGTGCTCAGTGCTCGGGGTGCTGGGTGCTCAGTGCTCAGTGCTCAGGGTGCTGGGTGCTCAGTGCTCAGTGCTCAGGGTGCTGGGTGTTCAGTACTCAGGGTGCTCGGTGCTCAGTGCTCAGGGTGCTGGGTGCTCAGTACTCAGGGTTCTGGGTGCTCAGTGCTCGGGGTGCTGGGTGCTCAGTGCTCAAGGTGCTGGGTGCTCAGTACACAGGGTGCTCATTGCTCAGGGTGCTGGGTGCTCAGTACTCAGGGTGCTGGGTGCTCAGTGGTCAGGGTGCTCGGTGCTCAGTACGTTGGGTGCTCAGTACTCAGGTGCTGGGTGCTCAGTACTCAGGGTGCTGGGTGCTCAGTGCTCAGGGTGCTGGGTGCTCAGTGCTCAGGGTGCTGGGTGCTCGGTGCTCGGGGTGCTGGGTGCTCAGTGCTCGGGGTGCTCGGTGCTCAGTACTCAGGGTGCTCAGTGCTCAGTACTCAGGGTGCTGGGTGCTCAGTGCTCAGGGTGCTGGGTGCTCAGTACTCAGGGTGCTGGGTGCTCGGTGCTCAGTACGCTGGGTGCTCAGTACTCAGGGTGCTGGGTGCTCAGTACTCAGGGTGCTCGGTGCTCACTACTCAGGGTGCTGGGAGCTCAGTGCTCGGGGTGCTGGGTGCTCAGTACTCAGGGTGCTGGGTGCTCAGTGCTCGGGGTACTCGGTGCTCAGTACGTTGGGTGCTCAGTACTCAGGGTGCTGGGTGCTCAGTACTCAGGGTGCTCAGTGCTCAGTACTTAGGGTGCTCAGTGCTCAGTGCTCAGGGTGCTGGGTGCTCAGTGCTCGGGGTGCTGGGTGCTCAGTGCTCGGGTTGCTGGGTGCTCAGTGCTCGGGGTGCTGGGTGCTCAGTGCTCAGGGTGCTGGGTGCTCAGTGCTCAGAGTGCTGGGTGCTCAGTACTCAGGGTGCTCGGTGCTCAGTACTCAGAGTGCTCAGAGCTCAGTACTCAGCGTGCTGGGTGCTCAGTGCTCAGGGTGCTCGGTGCTCAGTACTCAGGGTGCTCAGTGCTCAGTACTCAGGGTGCTGGGTGCTCAGTGCTCAGGGTGCTCAGTGCTCAGTACTCAGGGTGCTCTGTGCTCAGTGCTCAGGGTGCTCAGTGCTCAGTACTCAGGGTGCTCAGTGCTCAGTGCTCAGGGTGCTGGGTGCTCAGTGCTCGGGGTGCTGGGTGCTCAGTGCTCAGGGTGCTGGGTGCTCAGTACTCAGGGTGCTCAGTGCTCAGGGTGCTGGGTGCTCAGTGCTCAGTACACAGGGTGCTGAGTGCTCAGTGCTCTGGGTGCTGGGTGCTCAGTGCTCAGTACTCAGGGTGCTGGCTGCTCAGTGCTCAGGGTGCTGGATGCTCAGTACTCAGGGTGCTGGGTGCTCAGTGCTCAGGGTGCTGGGTGCTCAGTGCTCAGGGTGCTGGGTGCTCAGTGCTCAGGGTGCTCGGTGCTCAGTGCTCGGGGTGCTGGGTGCTCAGTGCTCGGGGTGCTGGGTGCTCAGTGCTCAGTGCTCAGGGTGTTGGGTGCTCAGTGCTCAGTGCTCAGGGTGCTGGGTGCTCAGTACTCAGGGTGCTGGGTGCTCAGTACTCAGGGTGCTGGGTGCTCAGTGCTCAGGGTGCTGGGTGCTCAGTACTCTGGTTGTTGGGTGCTCAGTACTCAGGGTGCTGGGTGCTCAGTGCTCAGGGTGCTGGGTGATCAGTGCTCAGGGTGCTGGGTGCTCAGTGATCGGGGTGCTTGGTGCTCAGTACTCAGGGTGCTCAGTGCTCGGGGAGCTCGGTGCTCAGTACTCAGGGTGCTGGGTGCTCAGTACTCAGTGCTCGGGGTCCTGGGTGCTCCGTGCTCGGGGTGCTGGGTGCTCAGTGCTCTGGGTGCTTAGTGCTCAGTACTCAGGGTGCTGGCGGCTCAGTACTCAGGGTTCTGGGTGCTCAGTACTCAGGGTGATCTCTTCTCAGTACTCAGGTTGCTGGGTGCTCAGTGCTCGGGGTGATGGGTGCTCAGTACTCGGGGTGCTCAGTGCTCAGTACTCAGGGTGCTGGGTGCTCAGTACTCAGGGTGCTGGGTGCTCAGTACTCGGGGTGCTCAGTGCTCAGTACTCAGGGTGCTGGGTGCTCAGTACTCAGGGTTCTGGGTGCTCAGTACTCAGGGTGATCTCTTCTCAGTACTCAGGTTGCTGGGTGCTCAGTGCTCGGGGTGATGGGTGCTCAGTACTCGGGGTGCTCAGTGCTCAGTACTCAGGGTGCTGGGTGCTCAGAGCTCAGGGTGCTGGGTGCTCAGTACTAAGCGTCCTGGGTGCTCAGTATTCAGGGTGCTCGGTGCTCAGTACTCAGGGTGCTGGGTGCTCAGTGCTCAGGGTGCTGGGTACTCAGTACTCAGGGGGCTGGGTGCTCAGTACTCAGGGTGCTGGGTGCTCAGTTCTCAGGGTGCTTGGTGCTCAGTACTCAGGGTGCTCAGTACTCAGGGTGCTGGCTGCTCAGTGCTTGGGGTGCTGGGTGCTCAGTACTCGGGGTGCTGGGTGCTCTGTACTCAGGGTGCTGGGTGCTCAATGCTCGGGGTCCTGTGTGCTCAGTGCTCAGGGTGATCGGTGCTCAGTACTCAGGGTGCTGGGTGCTCAGTGCTCAGGGTGCTGGGTACTCAGTCCTCAGGGTGCTCAGTGCTCAGGGTGCTGGGTGCTCAGTGCTCGGGGTGCTCGGTGCTCAGTACTCAGGGTGCTGAGTGCTCAGTACTCAGGGTGCTGGGTGCTCAGTACTCATGGTGCTGGGTGCTCAGTACTCAGGGTGCTGGGTGCTCAGTTCTCAGGGTGCTGGGTGCTCAGTGCGCGGGGTGCTGGGTGCTCAGTGCTCGGGGTGCTGGGTGCTCAGTGCTCAGTGCTCAGGGTGTTGGGTGCTCAGTGCTCAGTGCTCAGGGTGCTGGGTGCTCAGTACTCAGGGTGCTGGGTGCTCAGTACACAGGGTGCTGGGTGCTCAGTGCTCAGGGTGCTGGGTGCTCAGGACTCTGGGTGTTGGGTGCTCAGTACTCAGGGTGCTGGGTGCTCAGTGCTCGGGGTGCTGGGTGCTCAGTGCTCGGGGTGCTGGGTGCTCAGTGCTCAGGGTGCTGGGTGCTCAGTATTCAGCGTGCTGGGTGCTCAGTTCTCGGGGTGCTCGGTGCTCAGTACTCAAGGTGCTGGGTGCTCAGTGCTCAGGGTGCTGGGTGCCCAGTCCTCGGGGTGCTCCGTTCTCAGTGCTCAGGGTGCTGGGTGCTCAGTACTCAGGGTGCTCAGTGCTCAGTACTCAGGGTGCTGGGTGCTCAGTACTCAGGGTGCTGGGTGCTCAGTGCTCGGGGTGCTGGGTGCTCAGTGCTCGGGGTGCTGGGTGCTCAGTGCTGAGGGTGGTGCTGGGTGCTCAGTACTCAGGGTGCCGGGTGCTCAGTGCTCAGGGTGCTGGGTGCTCAGTACTAAGGGTCCTGGGTGCTCAGTATTCAGGGTGCTCGGTGCTCAGTACTCAGGGTGCTGGGTGCTCAGTGCTCAGTGTGCTGGGTACTCAGTACTCAGGGTGCTGGGTGCTCAGTACTCAGGGTGCTGGGTTCTCAGTGCTCAGGGTGCTTGGTGCTCAGTGCTCAGGGTGCTGGGTGCTCAGTACTCAGGGTGCTGGGTGCTCAGTGCTCAGGGTGCTGGGTGCTCAGTGCTCGGGGTCCTGGGTGCTCAGTGCTCAGGGTGCTGGGTGCTCAGTACTCAGGGTGCTGGGTGCTCAGTGCTCAGGGTGCTGGGTACTCAGTCCTCAGGGTGCTCAGTGCTCAGGGTGCTGGGTGCTCAGTGCTCGGGGTGCTCGGTGCTCAGTACTCAGGGTGCTGAGTGCTCAGTACTCAGGGTGCTGGGTGCTCAGTACTCATGGTGCTGGGTGCTCAGTACTCAGGGTGCTGGGTGCTCAGTGCTCAGGGTGCTGGGTGCTCAGTGCGCGGGGTGCTGGGTGCTCAGTGCTCGGGGTGCTGGGTGCTCAGTGCTCAGTGCTCAGGGTGTTGGGTGCTCAGTGCTCAGTGCTCAGGATGCTGGGTGCTCAGTACTCAGGGTGCTGGGTGCTCAGTACTCAGGGTGCTGAGTGCTCAGTGCTCAGGGTGCTGGGTGCTCTGGACTCTGGGTGTTGGGTGCTCAGTACTCAGGGTGCTGGGTGCTCAGTGCTCGGGGTGCTGGGTGCTCAGTGCTCGGGGTGCTTGGTGCTCAGTGCTCAGGGTGCTGGGTGCTCAGTATTCAGCGTGCTGGGTGCTCAGTTCTCGGGGTGCTCGGTGCTCAGTACTCAAGGTGCTGGGTGCTCAGTGCTCAGGGTGCTGGGTGCTCAGTCCTCGGGGTGCTACGTGCTCAGTTCTCAGGGTGCTGGGTGCTCAGTAGTCAGGGTGCTCGGTGCTCAGTACTCAGGGTTCTCAGTGCTCAGGGTGCTGGGTGCTCAGTACTCAGGGTGCTCAGTGCTCAGTACTCGGGGTGCTGGGTGCTCAGTACTCAGGGTGCTCAGTGCTCAGTACTCGGGGTGCTGGGTGCTCAGTGCTTAGTGTGCTCAGTGCTCAGTGCTCGGGGTGCTGGGTGCTCAGTGCTCGGGGCGCTGGGTGCTCAGTGCTCGAGGTGCTGGTTGCTCAGTACTCAGGGTGCTGTGTGTTCAGTGCTCAGTACTCAGCGTGCTGGGTGCTCAGTGCTCAGAGTGTTGGGTGCTCAGTACTCAGGGTGCTGGGTGCTCAGTGCTCAGTGCTCAGGGTGCAGAGTGCTCAGGGTGCTCAGTGCTCAGGGTGCTGGGTGCTCAGGGTGCTGGGTGCTCAGTGCTCGGGGTGCTGGGTGCTCAGTGCTCAGTGCTCAGGGTGCTGGGTGCTCAGTGCTCAGTGCTCAGGGTGCTGGGTGTTCAGTACTCAGGGTGCTCGGTGCTCAGTGCTCAGGGTGCTGGGTGCTCAGTACTCAGGGTTCTGGGTGCTCAGTGCTCGGGGTGCTGGGTGCTCAGTGCTCAAGGTGCTGGGTGCTCAGTACACAGGGTGCTCATTGCTCAGGGTGCTGGGTGTTCAGTACTCAGGGTGCTGGGTGCTCAGTGGTCAGGGTGCTCGGTGCTCAGTACGTTGGGTGCTCAGTACTCAGGTGCTGGGTGCTCAGTACTCAGGGTGCTGGGTGCTCAGTGCTCAGTGTGCTGGGTGCTCAGTGCTCAGGGTGCTGGGTGCTCGGTGCTCGGGGTGCTGGGTGCTCAGTGCTCGGGGTGCTCGTTGCTCAGTACTCAGGGAGCTCAGTGCTCAGTACTCAGGGTGCTGGGTGCTCAGTGCTCAGGGTGCTGGGTGCTCAGTACTCAGGGTGCTGGGTGCTCGGTGCTCAGTACGCTGGGTGCTCAGTACTCAGGGTGCTGGGTGCTCAGTACTCAGGGTGCTCGGTGCTCACTACTCAGGGTGCTGGGAGCTCAGTGCTCGGGGTGCTGGGTGCTCAGTACTCAGGGTGCTGGGTGCTCAGTGCTCGGGGTACTCGGTGCTCAGTTCGTTGGGTGCTCAGTACTCAGTGTGCTGGGTGCTCAGTACTCAGGGTGCTCAGTGCTCAGTACTTAGGGTGCTCAGTGCTCAGTGCTCAGGGTGCTGGGTGCTCAGTGCTCGGGGTGCTGGGTGCTCAGTGCTCGGGTTGCTGGGTGCTCAGTGCTCAGGGTGCTGGGTGCTCAGTGCTCAGGGTGCTGGGTGCTCAGTGCTCAGAGTGCTGGGTGCTCAGTACTCAGGGTGCTCGGTGCTCAGTACTCAGAGTGCTCAGAGCTCAGTACTCAGCGTGCTGGGTGCTCAGTGCTCAGGGTGCTCGGTGCTCAGTACTCAGGGTGCTCAGTGCTCAGTACTCAGCGTGCTGGGTGCTCAGTGCTCAGGGTGCTGGGTGCTCAGTACTCAGGGTGCTGGGTGCTTAGTACTCAGGGTGCTCGGTCCTCAGTGCTCAGGGTGCTGGGTGCTCAGTACTCAGGGTGCTGGTTGCTCAGTGCTCAGGGTGCTCAGTGCTCAGTACTCAGGGTGCTCTGTGCTCAGTGCTCAGGGTGCTCAGTGCTCAGTACTCAGGGTGCTCAGTGCTCAGTGCTCAGGGTGCTGGGTGCTCAGTGCTCGGGGTGCTGGGTGCTCAGTGCTCAGGGTGCTGGGTGCTCAGTACTCAGGGTGCTCAGTGCTCAGGGTGCTGGGTGCTCAGTGCTCAGTACACAGGGTGCTGAGTGCTCAGTGCTCTGGGTGCTGGGTGCTCAGTGCTCAGTACTCAGGGTGCTGGCTGCTCAGTGCTCAGGGTGCTGGATGCTCAGTACTCAGGGTGCTGGGTGCTCAGTGCTCAGGGTGCTGGGTGCTCAGTACTCAGGGTGCTGGGTGCTCAGTGCTCAGGGTGCTGGGTGCTCAGTACTCAGGGTGCTGGGTCCTCAGTGCTCAGGGTGCTGGGTGCTCAGTGCTCGGGGAGCTCATTACTCAGGGTGCTGTGTGTTCAGTGCTCAGGGTACTGGGTGCTCAGTACTCAGGGTGCTCGGTGCTTAGTACTCAGGGTGCTGGGTGCTCAGTACTCCGGGTGCTGGGTGCTCAGTGCTCGGGGTGCTCGGTGCTCTGTGCTCAGGGTGCTGGGTGCTCAGTACTCAGGGTATTCATTGCTCCGGGTCCTGGGTGCTCAGTGCTCAGGGTGCTGGGTGCTCAGTACTCAGGGTGCTGGGTGCTCAGTCCTCAGGGTGCTCATTGCTCAGTACTCAGGGTGCTCAGTGCTCAGTACTCAGGGTGCTCAGTGCTCAGGGTGCTGGGTGCTCAGTACTCAGGGTGCTGGGTGCTCAGTGCTCAGGGTGCTCGGTGCTCAGTACATTGGGTGCTCAGTACTCAGGTTGCTGGGTGCTCAGTACTCAGGGTGCAGGGTGCTCAGTGCTCAGGGTGCTCAGTGCTCAGTACATTGGGTGCTCAGTACTCAGGGTGCTGGGTGCTCAGTGCTCGGGGTGCTAAGTGCTCAGTGCTCGGGGTGCTCGGTGCTCAGTGCTCGGGGTGCTGGGTGCTCAGTACTCAGGGTGCTGGGTCCTCAGTGCTCAGGGTGCTGGGTGCTCAGTGCTCGGGGTGCTCAGTACTCAGGGTTCTGTGTGTTCAGTGCTCAGGGTACTGGGTGCTCAGTACTCAGGGTGCTGGGTGCTCAGTACTCATAGTGCTCAGTGCTCAGTACTCGGGGTGCTGGGTGCTCAGTACTCAGGGTGCTCAGTGCTCAGTACTCGGGGTGCTGGGTGCTCAGTACTCGGGGTGCTGGGTGCTCAGTGCTCAGGGTGCTGGGTGCTCAGTTCTCGGGTGCTGGGTGCTCAGTGCTCGGGGTGCTCGGTGCTCAGTGCTCAGGGTGCTGGGTGCTCAGTGCTCAGGGTGCTGGGTGCTCAGTGCTCGGGGTGCTCGGTGCTCAGTACTCAGGGTGCTGGGTGCTCAGTACTCAGGGTGCTGGGTGCTCAGTGCTCAGGGTGCTGAGTGCTCAGTACTCAGGGTGCTGGGTGCTCAGTACTCAGGGTTCTAAGAGCTCAGGGTGCTCAGTGCTCCGGGTGCTGAATGCTCAGTGCTCAGTGCACAGGGTGCTGGGTGCTCAGTACTCAGGGTGCTGGGTGCTCAGTGCTCAGGGTGCTGGGTGCTCAGTACTCTGGTTGTTGGGTGCTCAGTACTCAGGGTGCTTTGTGCTCAGTGCTCAGGGTGCTGGGTGATCAGTGCTCAGGGTGCTGGGTGCTCAGTGATCGGGGTGCTGGGTGCTCAGTACTCAGGGTGCTCAGTGCTCGGGGAGCTCGGTGCTCAGTACTCAGGGTGCTGGGTGCTCATTCTCCGGGTGCTGGGTGCTCAGTGCTCGGGGTGCTGGGTGCTCAGTACTCAGGGTGCTGGGGGCTCAGTACTCAGGGTGCTGGGTGCTCAGTACTCAGGGTGCTCGGATCTCAGTATTCAGGGTGCTGGGTGCTCAGTGCTCGGGGTGATGGGTGCTCAGTACTCGGGGTGCTCAGTGCTCGGGGAGCTCGGTGCTCAGTACTCAGGGTGCTGGGTGCTCATTCTCCGGGTGCTGGGTGCTCAGTGCTCGGGGTGCTGGGTGCTCAGTACTCAGGGTGCTGGGGGCTCAGTACTCAGGGTGCTGGGTGCTCAGTACTCAGGGTGATCTCTTCTCAGTACTCAGGTTGCTGGGTGCTCAGTGCTCGGGGTGATGGGTGCTCAGTACTCGGGGTGCTCAGTGCTCAGTACTGAGGGTGCTGGGTGCTCAGTACTCAGGGTGCTGGGGGCTCAGTACTCAGGGTGCTGGGTGCTCAGTACTCAGGGTGATCTCTTCTCAGTACTCAGGTTGCTGTGTGCTCCTTGCTCGGGGTGCTGGGTGCTCAGTGCTGAGGGTGGTGCAGGGTGCTCAGTGCTCAGGGTGCTGGGTGCTCAGTGCTCAGGGTGCTGGGTGCTCAGTGCTCAGGGTGCTGGGTGCTCAGTACTCAGGGTGCTCGGTGCTCAGTACTCAGGGTGCTGGGTGCTCAGTGCTCAGGGTGCTCAGCGCTCAGTACTCAGCGTGCTGGGTGCTCAGTGGTCAGGGTGCTCGGTGCTCAGTACTCAGGGTGCTCAGTGCTCAGGGTGCTGGGTGCTCAGTACTCAGGGTGCAGGGTGCTCAGTGCTCAGTACTCAGGGTGCTCAGTGCTCAGGGTGCTGGGTGCTCAGTGCTCGGGGTGCTGGGTACTCAGTGCTCAGTACACAGGGTGCTGGGTGCTCAGTACTCAGGGTGCTCAGTGCTCAGTACTCAGGGTGCTCAGTGCTCAGTACTAAGGGTGCTCAGTGCTCAGGGTGCTGGGTGATCAGTGCTCGGGGTGCTGGGTGCTCAGTGCTCGGGGTGCTCGGTGCTCAGTACTCGGGGTGCTCAGTGCTCAGTGCTCAGGGTGCTGGGTGCTCAGTGCTCAGAGTGCTGGGTGCTCAGTACTCAGGGTGCTCGGTGCTCAGTACTCAGGGTGCTGGGTGCTCAGTGCTCAGGGTGCTCAGTGCTCAGTACTCAGCGTGCTGGGTGCTCAGTGGTCAGGGTGCTCGGTGCTCAGTACTCAGGGTGCTCAGTGCTCAGGGTGCTGGGTGCTCAGTACTCAAGGTGCAGGGTGCTCAGTGCTCAGTACTCAGGGTGCTCAGTGCTCAGGGTGCTGGGTGCTCAGTGCTCGCGGTGCTGGGTACTCAGTGCTCAGTACACAGGGTGCTGGGTGCTCAGTGCTCGGGGTGCTGGGTGCTCAGTGCTCAGTACTCAGGGAGCTGGGTGCTCAGTGCTCAGGGTGCTGGATGCTCAGTACTCAGGGTGCTGGGTGCTCAGTGCTCAGGGTGCTGGTTGCTCAGTACTCAGGGTGCTGGGTGCTCATTGCTCAGGGTGCTGGGTGCTCAGTACTCAGGGTGCTCATTGCTCAGGGTGCTGGGTGCTCAGTACTCAGGGTGCTGGGTGCTCAGTACTCAGGGTGCTGGGTGCTCAGTACTCAGGGTGCTCAGTGCTCAGTACTCAGGGTGCTCAGGGCTCAGGGTGCTGGGTGCTCACTGCTCGGGGTGCTGGGTGCTCAGTGCTCAGGGTGCTGCGTGCTCAGGGTGCTCGGTGCTCAGTTCTCAGGGTGCTGGGTGCTCAGTACTCAGGGTGCTGGGTGCTCACTACTCAGGGTGCTCAGTGCTCAGTACTCAGGGTGCTCAGTGCTCAGTACTCAGGGTGCTCAGTGCTCAGGGTGCTGGGAGCTCAGTGCACGGTTTGCTGGGTGCTCAGTCCTCAGGTTGCTGGGTGCTCAGTGATCAGGGTGCTCGATGCTCAGTGATCAGGGTGCTGGGTGCTCAGTACTCAGGGTGCTGGGTGCTCAGTGCTCGGGGTGCTGGGTGCTCAGTACTCAGGGTGCTGGGTGCTCAGTGCTCAGGGTGCTGGATGCTCAGTGCTCAGGGTGCTCGGTGCTTAGTACTCAGGGTGCTCAGTGCTCGGGGTGCTGGGTGCTCAGTGCTAGGGGTGCTGGGTGCTCAGTGCTCGGGGTGCTGGTTGCTCAGTGCTCGGGGTGCTCGATGCTCAGTACACAGGTTGCTGGGTGCTCAGTGCTCGGGGTGCTGGGTGCTCAGTACTCAGGGTGCTGGGTGCTCAGGGCTCAGTACTCAGCGTGCTGGGTGCTCAGTGCTCAGAGTGTTGGGTGCTCAGTACTCAGGGTGCTGGGTGCTCAGTGCTCAGTGCTCAGGGTGCTCAGTGCTCAGGGTGCTGGGTGCTCAGGGTGCTGGGTGCTCAGTGCTCGGGGTGCTGGGTGCTCAGTGCTCAGGGTGCTGGGTGCTCAGTGCTTAGTGCTCAGGGTGCTGGGTGCTCAGTGCTCAGTGCTCAGGGTGCTGGGTGTTCAGTACTCACGGTGCTGGGTGCTCAGTACTCAGGGTGCTGGGTGCTCAGTGCTCAGGGTGCTGGGTGCTCAGTGCTCAGGGTGCTGGGTGCTCAGTACTCAGGATGCTGGGTGCTCAGTACTCAGGGTGCTCGTTGCTCAGTGCTCAGGGTGCTGGGTGCTCAGTGCTCAGGGTGCTCGGTGCTCAGTGCTCAGTTTGCTGGGTGCTCAGTACTCAGGGTGCTGGGTGCTCAGTACTCAGGGTGCTCATTGCTCAGTACTCAGGGTGCTCAGTGCTCAGTACTCAGGGTGCTCAGTGCTCAGGGTGCTGGGTGCTCAGTGCTCAGGGTGCTGGGTGCTCAGTGCTCAGGGTGCTCAGTGCTCAGTACATTGGGTGCTCAGTACTCAGGGTGCTGTGTGCTCAGTGCTCAGGGTGCTGGGTGCTCAGTGCTCAGGGTGCTGGGTGCTCAGTGCTCAGGGTGCTGGGTGCTCAGTACTCAGGGTGCTCGGTGCTCAGTACTCAGGGTGCTGGGTGCTCATTGCTCGGGGTGCTGGGTGCTCAGTACTCAGGGTGCTGGGTGCTCAGTGCACGGGGTGCTGGGTGCTCAGTGCTCGGGGTGCTCGGTGCTCAGTGCTCGGGGTGCTGGGTGCTCAGTACTCAGGGTGCTGGGTGCTCAGTACTCGGTGTGCTGGGTGCTCAGTACTCAGGGTGCTCGGTGCTCAGTGCTCGGGGTGCTGGGTGCTCAGTGCTCAGTACACAGGGTGCTGAGTGCTCAGTGCTCGGGGTGCTGGGTGCTCAGTGCTCAGTACTCAGGGTGCTCGGTGCTCAGTGCTCGGGGTGCTGGGAACTCAGTGCTCAGTACACAGGGTGCTGAGTGCTCAGTGCTCGGGGTGCTGGGTGCTCAGTGCTCAGTACTCAGGGTGCTGGGTGCTCAGTGCTCGGGGTGCTGGATGCTCAGTACTTAGGGTGCTGGGTGCTCAGTGCTCAGGGTGCCTCGTGCTCAGTACTCAGTGTGCTGGGTGCTCAGTGCTCAGGGTGCTGTGTGCTCAGTACTCAGGGTGCTGGGTCCTCAGTGCTCAGGGTGCTGGGTGCTCAGTGCTCGGGGTGCTCAGTACTCAGGGTTCTGTGTGTTCAGTGCTCAGGGTACTGGGTGCTCAGTACTCAGGGTGCTGGGTGCTCAGTACTCATAGTGCTCAGTGCTCAGTACTCTGGGTGCTGGGTGCTCAGTACTCAGGGTGCTGGGTGTTCAGTACTCAGGGTGCTGGGTGCTCAGTACTCAGGGTGCTGGGTGCTCAGTGCTCAGGGTGCTGAGTGCTCAGTACTCAGGGTGCTGGGTGCTCAGTGCTCGGGGTGCTGGGTGCTCAGTACTCAGGGTGCTGGGTGCTTAGTACTCAGGGTGATGGGTGCTCAGTGCTCGGGGTGCTGGGTGCTCAGTGCTCGGGGTGCTCGGTGCTCAGTGCTCGGGGTGCTTGGTGCTCAGTAATCAGGGTGCTGGGTGCTCAGTACTCGTTGTGCTGGGTGCTCAGTGCTCAGGGTGCTGGGTGCTCAGTACTCAGGGTGCTCGGTACTCAGTACTCACGGTGCTCAGTGCTCAGTACTCAGCGTGCTGGATGCTCAGTGCTCAGGGTGCTGGGTGCTCAGTACTCAGGGTGCTGGGTGCTCAGTGCTCAGGGTGCTCAGTGCTCAGTACTCAGGGTGCTCGGTGCTCAGTGCTCAGGGTGCTCAGTGCTCAGTACTCAGGGTGCTCAGTGCTCAGTGCTCAGGGTGCTGGGTGCTCAGGGCTCAGGGTGCTGGGTGCTCAGTGCTTAGTGTGCTGGGTGCTCAGTACTCAGGGTGCTCAGTGCTCAGGGTGCTGGGTGCTCAGTGCTCAGGGTGCTGGGTGCTCAGTACTCAGGGTGCTGGGTGCTCAGTGCTCAGGGTGCTGGGTGCTCAGTACTCAGGGTGCTGGGTCCTCAGTGCTCAGGGTGCTGGGTGCTCAGTGCTCGGGGAGCTCAGTACTCAGGGTGCTGTGTGTTCAGTGCTCAGGGTACTGGGTGCTCAGTACTCAGGGTGCTCGGTGCTTAGTACTCAGGGTGCTGGGTGCTCAGTACTCCGGGTGCTGGGTGCTCAGTGCTCGGGGTCCTCGGTGCTCAGTGCTCAGGGTGCTGGGTGCTCAGTACTCAGGGTGCTCATTGCTCCGGGTCCTGGGTGCTCAGTACTCAGGGTGCTGGGTGCTCAATACTCAGGGTGCTCAGTGCTCAGTACTCAGGGTCCTCAGTGCTCAGTACTCAGGGTTCTCAGTGCTCAGGGTGCTGGGTGCTCAGTGCTCGGGGTGCTGGGTGCTCAGTGCTCAGGGTGCTGGGTGCTCAGTGCTCAGGGTGCTGGGTGCTTAGTGCTCAGGGTGCTCGGTGCTCAGTGCTCAGGTTGCTGGGTGCTCAGTACTCAGGGTGCTGGGTGCTCAGTACTCAGGGTGCTCATTGCTCAGTACTCAGGGTGCTCAGTGCTCAGTACTCAGGGTGCTCAGTGCTCAGGGTGCTGGGTGCTCAGTACTCAGTGTGCTGGGTGCTCAGTGCTCAGGGTGCTCGGTGCTCAGTACATTGGGTGCTCAGTACTCAGGGTGCTGGGTGCTCAGTACTCAGGGTGCTGGGTGCTCAGTGCTCAGGGTGCTCAGTGCTCAGTACATTGGGTGCTCAGTACTCAGGGTGCTGGGTGCTCAGTGCTCAGGGTGCTGGGTGCTCAGTGCTCAGGGTGCTGGGTGCTCAGTGCTCAGGGAGCTGGGTGCTCAGTACTCAGGGTGCTCGGTGCTCAGTACTCAGGGTGCTGGGTGCTCAGTGCTCGGGGTGCTGGGTGCTCAGTACTCAGGGTGCTCATTGCTCCGGGTCCTGGGTGCTCAGTACTCAGGGTGCTGGGTGCTCAATACTCAGGGTGCTCAGTGCTCAGTACTCAGGGTCCTCAGTGCTCAGTACTCAGGGTTCTCAGTGCTCAGGGTGCTGGGTGCTCAGTGCTCGGGGTGCTGGGTGCTCAGTGCTCAGGGTGCTGGGTGCTCAGTGCTCAGGGTGCTGGGTGCTTAGTGCTCAGGGTGCTCGGTGCTCAGTGCTCAGGTTGCTGGGTGCTCAGTACTCAGGGTGCTGGGTGCTCAGTACTCAGGGTGCTCATTGCTCAGTACTCAGGGTGCTCAGTGCTCAGTACTCAGGGTGCTCAGTGCTCAGGGTGCTGGGTGCTCAGTACTCAGTGTGCTGGGTGCTCAGTGCTCAGGGTGCTCGGTGCTCAGTACATTGGGTGCTCAGTACTCAGGGTGCTGGGTGCTCAGTACTCAGGGTGCTGGGTGCTCAGTGCTCAGGGTGCTCAGTGCTCAGTACATTGGGTGCTCAGTACTCAGGGTGCTGGGTGCTCAGTGCTCAGGGTGCTGGGTGCTCAGTGCTCAGGGTGCTGGGTGCTCAGTGCTCAGGGAGCTGGGTGCTCAGTACTCAGGGTGCTCGGTGCTCAGTACTCAGGGTGCTGGGTGCTCAGTGCTCGGGGTGCTGGGTGCTCAGTACTCAGGGTGCTTTGTGCTCAGTGCTCGGGGTGCTGGGTGCTCAGTGCTCGGGGTGCTCGGTGCTCAGTGCTCGGGGTGCTGGGTGCTCAGTACTCAGGGTGCTGGGTGCTCAGTACTCGGTGTGCTGGGTGCTCAGTACTCAGGGTGCTCGGTGCTCAGTGCTCGGGGTGCTGGGTGCTCAGTGCTCAGTACACAGGGTGCTGAGTGCTCAGTGCTCGGGGTGCTGGGTGCTCAGTGCTCAGTACTCAGGGTGCTCGGTGCTCAGTGCTCGGGGTGCTGGGTACTCAGTGCTCAGTACACAGGGTGCTGAGTGCTCAGTGCTCGGGGTGCTGGGTGCTCAGTGCTCAGTACTCAGGGTGCTGGGTGCTCATTGCTCGGGGTGCTGGATGCTCATACTTAGGGTGCTGGGTGCTCAGTGCTCAGGGTGCCTCGTGCTCAGTACTCAGGGTGCTGGGTGCTCAGTGCTCAGGGTGCTGGGTGCTCAGTACTCAGGGTGCTGGGTCCTCAGTGCTCAGGGTGCTGGGTGCTCAGTGCTCGGGGTGCTCAGTACTCAGGGTTCTGTGTGTTCAGTGCTCAGGGTACTGGGTGCTCAGTACTCAGGGTGCTGGGTGCTCAGTACTCATAGTGCTCAGTGCTCAGTACTCGGGGTGCTGGGTGCTCAGTACTCAGGGTGCTGGGTGCTTAGTACTCAGGGTGATGGGTGCTCAGTGCTCGGGGTGCTGGGTGCTCAGTGCTCTGGGTGCTCGGTGCTCAGTGCTCGGGGTGCTTGGTGCTCAGTAATCAGGGTGCTGGGTGCTCAGTACTCGTTGTGCTGGGTGCTCAGTGCTCAGGGTGCTGGGTGCTCAGTACTCAGGGTGCTCGGTACTCAGTACTCACGGTGCTCAGTGCTCAGTACTCAGCGTGCTGGATGCTCAGTGCTCAGGGTGCTGGGTGCTCAGTACTCAGGGTGCTGGGTGCTCAGTGCTCAGGGTGCTCAGTGCTCAGTACTCAGGGTGCTCGGTGCTCAGTGCTCAGGGTGCTCAGTGCTCAGTACTCAGGGTGCTCAGTGCTCAGTGCTCAGGGTGCTGGGTGCTCAGGGCTCAGGGTGCTGGGTGCTCAGTGCTTAGTGTGCTGGGTGCTCAGTACTCAGGGTGCTCAGTGCTCAGGGTGCTGGGTGCTCAGTGCTCAGGGTGCTGGGTGCTCAGTACTCAGGGTGCTGGGTGCTCAGTGCTCAGGGTGCTGGGTGCTCAGTACTCAGGGTGCTGGGTCCTCAGTGCTCAGGGTGCTGGGTGCTCAGTGCTCGGGGAGCTCAGTACTCAGGGTGCTGTGTGTTCAGTGCTCAGGGTACTGGGTGCTCAGTACTCAGGGTGCTCGGTGCTTAGTACTCAGGGTGCTGGGTGCTCAGTACTCCGGGTGCTGGGTGCTCAGTGCTCGGGGTCCTCGGTGCTCAGTGCTCAGGGTGCTGGGTGCTCAGTACTCAGGGTGCTCATTGCTCCGGGTCCTGGGTGCTCAGTACTCAGGGTGCTGGGTGCTCAATACTCAGGGTGCTCAGTGCTCAGTACTCAGGGTCCTCAGTGCTCAGTACTCAGGGTGCTCAGTGCTCAGTACTCAGGGTGCTCAGTGCTCAGGGTGCTGGGTGCTCAGTACTCAGTGTGCTGGGTGCTCAGTGCTCAGGGTGCTCGGTGCTCAGTACATTGGGTGCTCAGTACTCAGGGTGCTGGGTGCTCAGTACTCAGGGTGCTGGGTGCTCAGTGCTCAGGGTGCTCAGTGCTCAGTACATTGGGTGCTCAGTACTCAGGGTGCTGGGTGCTCAGTGCTCAGGGTGCTGGGTGCTCAGTGCTCAGGGTGCTGGGTGCTCAGTGCTCAGGGAGCTGGGTGCTCAGTACTCAGGGTGCTCGGTGCTCAGTACTCAGGGTGCTGGGTGCTCAGTGCTCGGGGTGCTGGGTGCTCAGTACTCAGGGTGCTTTGTGCTCAGTGCTCGGGGTGCTGGGTGCTCAGTGCTCGGGGTGCTCGGTGCTCAGTGCTCGGGGTGCTGGGTGCTCAGTACTCAGGGTGCTGGGTGCTCAGTACTCGGTGTGCTGGGTGCTCAGTACTCAGGGTGCTCGGTGCTCAGTGCTCGGGGTGCTGGGTGCTCAGTGCTCAGTACACAGGGTGCTGAGTGCTCAGTGCTCGGGGTGCTGGGTGCTCAGTGCTCAGTACTCAGGGTGCTCGGTGCTCAGTGCTCGGGGTGCTGGGTACTCAGTGCTCAGTACACAGGGTGCTGAGTGCTCAGTGCTCGGGGTGCTGGGTGCTCAGTGCTCAGTACTCAGGGTGCTGGGTGCTCATTGCTCGGGGTGCTGGATGCTCATACTTAGGGTGCTGGGTGCTCAGTGCTCAGGGTGCCTCGTGCTCAGTACTCAGGGTGCTGGGTGCTCAGTGCTCAGGGTGCTGGGTGCTCAGTACTCAGGGTGCTGGGTCCTCAGTGCTCAGGGTGCTGGGTGCTCAGTGCTCGGGGTGCTCAGTACTCAGGGTTCTGTGTGTTCAGTGCTCAGGGTACTGGGTGCTCAGTACTCAGGGTGCTGGGTGCTCAGTACTCATAGTGCTCAGTGCTCAGTACTCGGGGTGCTGGGTGCTCAGTACTCAGGGTGCTGGGTGCTTAGTACTCAGGGTGATGGGTGCTCAGTGCTCGGGGTGCTGGGTGCTCAGTGCTCTGGGTGCTCGGTGCTCAGTGCTCGGGGTGCTTGGTGCTCAGTAATCAGGGTGCTGGGTGCTCAGTACTCGTTGTGCTGGGTGCTCAGTGCTCAGGGTGCTGGGTGCTCAGTACTCAGGGTGCTCGGTACTCAGTACTCACGGTGCTCAGTGCTCAGTACTCAGCGTGCTGGATGCTCAGTGCTCAGGGTGCTGGGTGCTCAGTACTCAGGGTGCTGGGTGCTCAGTGCTCAGGGTGCTCAGTGCTCAGTACTCAGGGTGCTCGGTGCTCAGTGCTCAGGGTGCTCAGTGCTCAGTACTCAGGGTGCTCAGTGCTCAGTGCTCAGGGTGCTGGGTGCTCAGGGCTCAGGGTGCTGGGTGCTCAGTGCTTAGTGTGCTGGGTGCTCAGTACTCAGGGTGCTCAGTGCTCAGGGTGCTGGGTGCTCAGTGCTCAGGGTGCTGGGTGCTCAGTACTCAGGGTGCTGGGTGCTCAGTGCTCAGGGTGCTGGGTGCTCAGTACTCAGGGTGCTGGGTCCTCAGTGCTCAGGGTGCTGGGTGCTCAGTGCTCGGGGAGCTCAGTACTCAGGGTGCTGTGTGTTCAGTGCTCAGGGTACTGGGTGCTCAGTACTCAGGGTGCTCGGTGCTTAGTACTCAGGGTGCTGGGTGCTCAGTACTCCGGGTGCTGGGTGCTCAGTGCTCGGGGTCCTCGGTGCTCAGTGCTCAGGGTGCTGGGTGCTCAGTACTCAGGGTGCTCATTGCTCCGGGTCCTGGGTGCTCAGTACTCAGGGTGCTGGGTGCTCAATACTCAGGGTGCTCAGTGCTCAGTACTCAGGGTCCTCAGTGCTCAGTACTCAGGGTTCTCAGTGCTCAGGGTGCTGGGTGCTCAGTGCTCGGGGTGCTGGGTGCTCAGTGCTCAGGGTGCTGGGTGCTCAGTGCTCAGGGTGCTGGGTGCTTAGTGCTCAGGGTGCTCGGTGCTCAGTGCTCAGGTTGCTGGGTGCTCAGTACTCAGGGTGCTGGGTGCTCAGTACTCAGGGTGCTCATTGCTCAGTACTCAGGGTGCTCAGTGCTCAGTACTCAGGGTGCTCAGTGCTCAGGGTGCTGGGTGCTCAGTGCTCAGGGTGCTCGGTGCTCAGTACATTGGGTGCTCAGTACTCAGGGTGCTGGGTGCTCAGTACTCAGGGTGCTGGGTGCTCAGTGCTCAGGGTGCTCAGTGCTCAGTACATTGGGTGCTCAGTACTCAGGGTGCTGGGTGCTCAGTGCTCAGGTTGCTGGGTGCTCAGTGCTCAGGGTGCTGGGTGCTCAGTGCTCAGGGAGCTGGGTGCTCAGTACTCAGGGTGCTCGGTGCTCAGTACTCAGGGTGCTGGGTGCTCAGTGCTCGGGGTGCTGGGTGCTCAGTACTCAGGGTGCTTTGTGCTCAGTGCTCGGGGTGCTGGGTGCTCAGTGCTCGGGGTGCTCGGTGCTCAGTGCTCGGGGTGCTGGGTGCTCAGTACTCAGGGTGCTGGGTGCTCAGTACTCGGTGTGCTGGGTGCTCAGTACTCAGGGTGCTCGGTGCTCAGTGCTCGGGGTGCTGGGTGCTCAGTGCTCAGTACACAGGGTGCTGAGTGCTCAGTGCTCGGGGTGCTGGGTGCTCAGTGCTCAGTACTCAGGGTGCTCGGTGCTCAGTGCTCGGGGTGCTGGGTACTCAGTGCTCAGTACACAGGGTGCTGAGTGCTCAGTGCTCGGGGTGCTGGGTGCTCAGTGCTCAGTACTCAGGGTGCTGGGTGCTCATTGCTCGGGGTGCTGGATGCTCATACTTAGGGTGCTGGGTGCTCAGTGCTCAGGGTGCCTCGTGCTCAGTACTCAGGGTGCTGGGTGCTCAGTGCTCAGGGTGCTGGGTGCTCAGTACTCAGGGTGCTGGGTCCTCAGTGCTCAGGGTGCTGGGTGCTCAGTGCTCGGGGTGCTCAGTACTCAGGGTTCTGTGTGTTCAGTGCTCAGGGTACTGGGTGCTCAGTACTCAGGGTGCTGGGTGCTCAGTACTCATAGTGCTCAGTGCTCAGTACTCGGGGTGCTGGGTGCTCAGTACTCAGGGTGCTCAGTGCTCAGTACTCGGGGTGCTGGGTGCTCAGTGCTCAGGGTGCTGGGTGCTCAGTGCTCGGGGTGCTCGGTGCTCAGTACTAGGGGTGCTGGGTGCTCAGTGCCCAGGGTGCTGGGTGCTCAGTGCTCAGGGTGCTGGGTGCTCAGTGCTCGGGGTGCTCGGTGCTCAGTACTCAGGCTGCTGGGTGCTCAGTACTCAGGGTGCTGGGTGCTCAGTGCTCAGGGTGCTGGGTGCTCAGTACTCAGGGTGCTGGGTGCTCAGTACTCAGGGTGCTAAGAGCTCAGGGTGCTCAGTGCTCGGGGTGCTGAATGCTCAGTGCTCAGTGCACAGGGTGCTGGGTGCTCAGTCCTCGGGGTGCTGGGTGCTCAGTTCTCTGGGTGCTCTGTGCTCAGTACTCAGGGTGCTGTGTGCTCAGTACTCAGGGTGCTGGGTGCTCAGTACTCAGGGAGCTCAGTGCTCGGGGTGCAGTGTGCTCAGTACTCATGGTGCTGGGTGGTCAGTACTCAGGGTGCTCAGTACTCAGGGTGCTGGGTGCTCAGTGCTCAGGGTGCTGGGTGCTCAGTGCTCGGGGTGCTGGGTGCTCATTCTCGGGGTGCTGGGTGCTCAGTACTCAGGGTGCTGGTTGCTCAGTGCTAGGGGTGCTCGATGCTCAGTACACAGGGTGCTGGTTGCTCAGTGCTCGGGGTGCTGGGTGCTCAGTACTCAGGGTGCTGGGTGCTCAGTGCTCAGTGCTCAGGGTGCTCAGTGCTCAGGGTGCTGGGTGCTCAGGGTGCTGGGTGCTCAGTGCTCGTGGTGCTGGGTGCTCAGTGCTCAGGGTGCTGGGTGCTCAGTGATCAGTGCTCAGGGTGCTGGGTGCTCAGTGCTCAGTGCTCAGGGTGCTGGGTGTTCAGTACTCAGGGTGCTGGGTGCTCAGTACTCAGGGTGCTGGGTGCTCAGTGCTCAGGGTGCTGGGTGCTCAGTACTCAGCGTGCTGGGTGCTCAGTGCTCAGGGTGCTGGTTGCTCAGTGCTCGGGGTGCTGTGTGCTCAGTACTCGCGGTGCTGGGTGCTCACTGCTCAGGGTGCTGGTTCTCAGTGCTCGGGGTACTGGGTACTCAGTGCTCAGTACACAGGGTGCTGGGTGCTCAGTGCTCGGGGTGCTGGGTGCTCAGTGCTCAGTACTCAGGGTGCTGAGTGCTCAGTGCTCGGGGTGCTGGGTGCTCAGTACTCAGGGTACTCGGTGCGCAGTACTCAGGGTGCTGGGTGATCAGTGCTCAGGGTGCTGGGTGCTCAGTACTCAGTGTGCTGGGTGCTCAGTACTCAGGGTGCTGGGTGCTCAGTACTCAGGGTGCTCGGTGCTCAGTACTCAGGGTGCTGGGTCCTCAGTGCTCAGGGTGCTGAGTGCTCAGTACTCAGGGTGCTGGGTGCTCAGTACTCGGGTTGCTGGGTGCTCAGTACTCAGGGAGCTGGGTGCTCAGTACTCAGGGTGCTGGGTGCTCAGTGCTCAGGGTGCTGGGTGCTCAGTACTCAGGGTGCTGTGTGCTCAGTACTCAGGGTGCTAAGAGCTCAGGGTGCTCTGTGCTCGGGGTGCTGAATGCTCAGTGCTCAGTGCACAGGGTGCTGGGTGCTCAGTCCTCGGGGTGCTGGGTTCTCAGTTCTCTGGCTGCTCAGTGCTCAGTACTCAGGGTGCTGTGTGCTCAGTACTCAGGGTGCTGGGTGCTCAGTACTCAGGGAGCTCAGTGCTCGGGGTGCAGTGTGCTCAGTACTCAGGGTGCTGGGTGGTCAGTACTCAGGGTGCTCAGTACTCAGGGTGCTGGGTGCTCAGTGCTCAGGGTGCTGGGTGCTCAGTGCTCGGGGTGCTGGGTGCTCATTCTCGGGGTGCTGGGTGCTCAGTACTCAGGGTGCTGGGTGCTCAGTACTCAGGGTGCTCATTGCTCAGTACTCAGGGTGCTCAGTGCTCAGTACTCAGGGTGCTCAGTGCTCAGGGTGCTGGGTGCTCAGTGCTCAGGGTGCTGGGTGCTCAGTGCTCAGGGTGCTCAGTGCTCAGTACATTGGGTGCTCAGTACTCAGGGTGCTGTGTGCTCAGTGCTCAGGGTGCTGGGTGCTCAGTGCTCAGGGTGCTGGGTGCTCAGTGCTCAGGGTGCTGGGTGCTCAGTACTCAGGGTGCTCGGTGCTCAGTACTCAGGGTGCTGGGTGCTCATTGCTCGGGGTGCTGGGTGCTCAGTACTCAGGGTGCTGGGTGCTCAGTGCACGGGGTGCTGGGTGCTCAGTGCTCGGGGTGCTCGGTGCTCAGTGCTCGGGGTGCTGGGTGCTCAGTACTCAGGGTGCTGGGTGCTCAGTACTCGGTGTGCTGGGTGCTCAGTACTCAGGGTGCTCGGTGCTCAGTGCTCGGGGTGCTGGGTGCTCAGTGCTCAGTACACAGGGTGCTGAGTGCTCAGTGCTCGGGGTGCTGGGTGCTCAGTGCTCAGTACTCAGGGTGCTCGGTGCTCAGTGCTCGGGGTGCTGGGAACTCAGTGCTCAGTACACAGGGTGCTGAGTGCTCAGTGCTCGGGGTGCTGGGTGCTCAGTGCTCAGTACTCAGGGTGCTGGGTGCTCAGTGCTCGGGGTGCTGGATGCTCAGTACTTAGGGTGCTGGGTGCTCAGTGCTCAGGGTGCCTCGTGCTCAGTACTCAGTGTGCTGGGTGCTCAGTGCTCAGGGTGCTGTGTGCTCAGTACTCAGGGTGCTGGGTCCTCAGTGCTCAGGGTGCTGGGTGCTCAGTGCTCGGGGTGCTCAGTACTCAGGGTTCTGTGTGTTCAGTGCTCAGGGTACTGGGTGCTCAGTACTCAGGGTGCTGGGTGCTCAGTACTCAGGGTGCTGGGTGTTCAGTACTCAGGGTGCTGGGTGCTCAGTACTCAGGGTGCTGGGTGCTCAGTGCTCAGGGTGCTGAGTGCTCAGTACTCAGGGTGCTGGGTGCTCAGTGCTCGGGGTGCTGGGTGCTCAGTACTCAGGGTGCTGGGTGCTTAGTACTCAGGGTGATGGGTGCTCAGTGCTCGGGGTGCTGGGTGCTCAGTGCTCGGGGTGCTCGGTGCTCAGTGCTCGGGGTGCTTGGTGCTCAGTAATCAGGGTGCTGGGTGCTCAGTACTCGTTGTGCTGGGTGCTCAGTGCTCAGGGTGCTGGGTGCTCAGTACTCAGGGTGCTCGGTACTCAGTACTCACGGTGCTCAGTGCTCAGTACTCAGCGTGCTGGATGCTCAGTGCTCAGGGTGCTGGGTGCTCAGTACTCAGGGTGCTGGGTGCTCAGTGCTCAGGGTGCTCAGTGCTCAGTACTCAGGGTGCTCGGTGCTCAGTGCTCAGGGTGCTCAGTGCTCAGTACTCAGGGTGCTCAGTGCTCAGTGCTCAGGGTGCTGGGTGCTCAGGGCTCAGGGTGCTGGGTGCTCAGTGCTTAGTGTGCTGGGTGCTCAGTACTCAGGGTGCTCAGTGCTCAGGGTGCTGGGTGCTCAGTGCTCAGGGTGCTGGGTGCTCAGTACTCAGGGTGCTGGGTGCTCAGTGCTCAGGGTGCTGGGTGCTCAGTACTCAGGGTGCTGGGTCCTCAGTGCTCAGGGTGCTGGGTGCTCAGTGCTCGGGGAGCTCAGTACTCAGGGTGCTGTGTGTTCAGTGCTCAGGGTACTGGGTGCTCAGTACTCAGGGTGCTCGGTGCTTAGTACTCAGGGTGCTGGGTGCTCAGTACTCCGGGTGCTGGGTGCTCAGTGCTCGGGGTCCTCGGTGCTCAGTGCTCAGGGTGCTGGGTGCTCAGTACTCAGGGTGCTCATTGCTCCGGGTCCTGGGTGCTCAGTACTCAGGGTGCTGGGTGCTCAATACTTTGGGTGCTCAGTGCTCAGTACTCAGGGTCCTCAGTGCTCAGTACTCAGGGTTCTCAGTGCTCAGGGTGCTGGGTGCTCAGTGCTCGGGGTGCTGGGTGCTCAGTGCTCAGGGTGCTGGGTGCTCAGTGCTCAGGGTGCTGGGTGCTTAGTGCTCAGGGTGCTCGGTGCTCAGTGCTCAGGTTGCTGGGTGCTCAGTACTCAGGGTGCTGGGTGCTCAGTACTCAGGGTGCTCATTGCTCAGTACTCAGGGTGCTCAGTGCTCAGTACTCAGGGTGCTCAGTGCTCAGGGTGCTGGGTGCTTAGTACTCAGTGTGCTGGGTGCTCAGTGCTCAGGGTGCTCGGTGCTCAGTACATTGGGTGCTCAGTACTCAGGGTGCTGGGTGCTCAGTACTCAGGGTGCTGGGTGCTCAGTGCTCAGGGTGCTCAGTGCTCAGTACATTGGGTGCTCAGTACTCAGGGTGCTGGGTGCTCAGTGCTCAGGGTGCTGGGTGCTCAGTGCTCAGGGTGCTGGGTGCTCAGTGCTCAGGGAGCTGGGTGCTCAGTACTCAGGGTGCTCGGTGCTCAGTACTCAGTGTGCTGGGTGCTCAGTGCTCGGGGTGCTGGGTGCTCAGTACTCAGGGTGCTTTGTGCTCAGTGCTCGGGGTGCTGGGTGCTCAGTGCTCGGGGTGCTCGGTGCTCAGTGCTCGGGGTGCTGGGTGCTCAGTACTCAGGGTGCTGGGTGCTCAGTACTCGGTGTGCTGGGTGCTCAGTACTCAGGGTGCTCGGTGCTCAGTGCTCGGGGTGCTGGGTGCTCAGTGCTCAGTACACAGGGTGCTGAGTGCTCAGTGCTCGGGGTGCTGGGTGCTCAGTGCTCAGTACTCAGGGTGCTCGGTGCTCAGTGCTCGGGGTGCTGGGTACTCAGTGCTCAGTACACAGGGTGCTGAGTGCTCAGTGCTCGGGGTGCTGGGTGCTCAGTGCTCAGTACTCAGGGTGCTGGGTGCTCATTGCTCGGGGTGCTGGATGCTCATACTTAGGGTGCTGGGTGCTCAGTGCTCAGGGTGCCTCGTGCTCAGTACTCAGGGTGCTGGGTGCTCAGTGCTCAGGGTGCTGGGTGCTCAGTACTCAGGGTGCTGGGTCCTCAGTGCTCAGGGTGCTGGGTGCTCAGTGCTCGGGGTGCTCAGTACTCAGGGTTCTGTGTGTTCAGTGCTCAGGGTACTGGGTGCTCAGTACTCAGGGTGCTGGGTGCTCAGTACTCATAGTGCTCAGTGCTCAGTACTCGGGGTGCTGGGTGCTCAGTACTCAGGGTGCTCAGTGCTTAGTACTCGGGGTGCTGGGTGCTCAGTGCTCAGGGTGCTGGGTGCTCAGTGCTCGGGGTGCTCGGTGCTCAGTACTCGGGGTGCTGGGTGCTCAGTGCCCAGGGTGCTGGGTGCTCAGTGCTCAGGGTGCTGGGTGCTCAGTGCTCGGGGTGCTCGGTGCTCAGTACTCAGGGTGCTGGGTGCTCAGTACTCAGGGTGCTGGGTGCTCAGTGCTCAGGGTGCTGGGTGCTCAGTACTCAGGGTGCTGGGTGCTCAGTACTCAGGGTGCTAAGAGCTCAGGGTGCTCAGTGCTCGGGGTGCTGAATGCTCAGTGCTCAGTGCACAGGGTGCTGGGTGCTCAGTCCTCGGGGTGCTGGGTGCTCAGTTCTCTGGGTGCTCAGTGCTCAGTACTCAGGGTGCTGTGTGCTCAGTACTCAGGGTGCTGGGTGCTCAGTACTCAGGGAGCTCAGTGCTCGGGGTGCAGTGTGCTCAGTACTCATGGTGCTGGGTGGTCAGTACTCAGGGTGCTCAGTACTCAGGGTGCTGGGTGCTCAGTGCTCAGGGTGCTGGGTGCTCAGTGCTCGGGGTGCTGGGTGCTCATTCTCGGGGTGCTGGGTGCTCAGTACTCAGGGTGCTGGTTGCTCAGTGCTCGGGGTGCTCGATGCTCAGTACACAGGGTGCTGGTTGCTCAGTGCTCGGGGTGCTGGGTGCTCAGTACTCAGGGTGCTGGGTGCTCAGTGCTCAGTGCTCAGGGTGCTCAGTGCTCAGGGTGCTGGGTGCTCAGGGTGCTGGGTGCTCAGTGCTCGTGGTGCTGGGTGCTCAGTGCTCAGGGTGCTGGGTGCTCAGTGATCAGTGCTCAGGGTGCTGGGTGCTCAGTGCTCAGTGCTCAGGGTGCTGGGTGTTCAGTACTCAGGGTGCTGGGTGCTCAGTACTCAGGGTGCTGGGTGCTCAGTGCTCAGGGTGCTGGGTGCTCAGTACTCAGCGTGCTGGGTGCTCAGTGCTCAGGGTGCTGGTTGCTCAGTGCTCGGGGTGCTGTGTGCTCAGTACTCGCGGTGCTGGGTGCTCACTGCTCAGGGTGCTGGTTCTCAGTGCTCGGGGTACTGGGTACTCAGTGCTCAGTACACAGGGTGCTGGGTGCACAGTGCTCGGGGTGCTGGGTGCTCAGTGCTCAGTACTCAGGGTGCTGAGTGCTCAGTGCTCGGGGTGCTGGGTGCTCAGTACTCAGGGTACTCGGTGCGCAGTACTCAGGGTGCTGGGTGATCAGTGCTCAGGGTGCTGGGTGCTCAGTACTCAGTGTGCTGGGTGCTCAGTACTCAGGGTGCTGGGTGCTCAGTACTCAGGGTGCTCGGTGCTCAGTACTCAGGGTGCTGGGTCCTCAGTGCTCAGGGTGCTGAGTGCTCAGTACTCAGGGTGCTGGGTGCTCAGTACTCGGGTTGCTGGGTGCTCAGTACTCAGGGAGCTGGGTGCTCAGTACTCAGGGTGCTGGGTGCTCAGTGCTCAGGGTGCTGGGTGCTCAGTACTCAGGGTGCTGGGTGCTCAGTACTCAGGGTGCTAAGAGCTCAGGGTGCTCAGTGCTCGGGGTGCTGAATGCTCAGTGCTCAGTGCACAGGGTGCTGGGTGCTCAGTCCTCGGGGTGCTGGGTGCTCAGTTCTCTGGCTGCTCAGTGCTCAGTACTCAGGGTGCTGTGTGCTCAGTACTCAGGGTGCTGGGTGCTCAGTACTCAGGGAGCTCAGTGCTCGGGGTGCAGTGTGCTCAGTACTCAGGGTGCTGGGTGGTCAGTACTCAGGGTGCTCAGTACTCAGGGTGCTGGGTGCTCAGTGCTCAGGGTGCTGGGTGCTCAGTGCTCGGGGTGCTGGGTGCTCATTCTCGGGGTGCTGGGTGCTCAGTACTCAGGGTGCTGGTTGCTCAGTGCTCGGGGTGCTCGATGCTCAGTACACAGGGTGCTGGGTGCTCAGTGCTCGGGGAGCTGGGTGCTCAGTACTCAGGGTGCTGGGTGCTCAGGGCTCAGTACTCAGCGTGCTGGGTGCTCAGTGCTCGGGGTGCTGGGTGCTCAGTACTCAGGGTGCTTTGTGCTCAGTACTCAGGGTGCTGGGTGCTCAATACTCAGGGTGCTCAGTGCTCAGTACTCAGGGTGCTCAGTGCTCAGTACTCAGGGTTCTCACTGCTCAGGGTGCTGGGTGCTCAGTGCTCGGGGTGCTGGGTGCTCAGTGCTCAGCATGCTGGGTGCTCAGTGCTCAGGGTGCTGGGTGCTCAGTACTCAGGGTGCTCATTGCTCAGTACTCAGGGTGCTCAGTGCTCAGTACTCAGGGTGCTCAGTGCTCAGGGTGCTGGGTGCTCAGTACTCAGGGTGCTGGGTGCTCAGTGCTCAGGGTGCTCGGTGCTCAGTACATTGGGTGCTCAGTACTCAGGCTGCTGGGTGCTCAGTACTCAGGGTGCTGAGTGCTCAGTGCTCAGGGTGCTGGGTGCTCAGTGATCAGGGTGCTGGGTGCTCAGTGCTCAGGGTGCTGGGTGCTCAGTACTCAGGGTGCTCGGTGCTCAGTACTCAGGGTGCTCGGTGCTCAGTGCTCGGGGTGCTGGGTACTCAGTGCTCAGTACACAGGGTGCTGAGTGCTCAGTGCTCGGGGTGCTGGGTGCTCAGTGCTCAGTACTCAGGGTGCTGGGTGCTCATTGCTCGGGGTGCTGGATGCTCATACTTAGGGTGCTGGGTGCTCAGTGCTCAGGGTGCCTCGTGCTCAGTACTCAGGGTGCTGGGTGCTCAGTGCTCAGGGTGCTGGGTGCTCAGTACTCAGGGTGCTGGGTCCTCAGTGCTCAGGGTGCTGGGTGCTCAGTGCTCGGGGTGCTCAGTACTCAGGGTTCTGTGTGTTCAGTGCTCAGGGTACTGGGTGCTCAGTACTCAGGGTGCTGGGTGCTCAGTACTCATAGTGCTCAGTGCTCAGTACTCGGGGTGCTGGGTGCTCAGTACTCAGGGTGCTCAGTGCTCAGTACTCGGGGTGCTGGGTGCTCAGTGCTCAGGGTGCTGGGTGCTCAGTGCTCGGGGTGCTCGGTGCTCAGTACTCGGGGTGCTGGGTGCTCAGTGCCCAGGGTGCTGGGTGCTCAGTGCTCAGGGTGCTGGGTGCTCAGTGCTCGGGGTGCTCGGTGCTCAGTACTCAGGGTGCTGGGTGCTCAGTACTCAGGGTGCTGGGTGCTCAGTGCTCAGGGTGCTGGGTGCTCAGTACTCAGGGTGCTGGGTGCTCAGTACTCAGGGTGCTAAGAGCTCAGGGTGCTCAGTGCTCGGGGTGCTGAATGCTCAGTGCTCAGTGCACAGGGTGCTGGGTGCTCAGTCCTCGGGGTGCTGGGTGCTCAGTTCTCTGGGTGCTCAGTGCTCAGTACTCAGGGTGCTGTGTGCTCAGTACTCAGGGTGCTGGGTGCTCAGTACTCAGGGAGCTCAGTGCTCGGGGTGCAGTGTGCTCAGTACTCATGGTGCTGGGTGGTCAGTACTCAGGGTGCTCAGTACTCAGGGTGCTGGGTGCTCAGTGCTCAGGGTGCTGGGTGCTCAGTGCTCGGGGTGCTGGGTGCTCATTCTCGGGGTGCTGGGTGCTCAGTACTCAGGGTGCTGGTTGCTCAGTGCTCGGGGTGCTCGATGCTCAGTACACAGGGTGCTGGTTGCTCAGTGCTCGGGGTGCTGGGTGCTCAGTACTCAGGGTGCTGGGTGCTCAGTGCTCAGTGCTCAGGGTGCTCAGTGCTCAGGGTGCTGGGTGCTCAGGGTGCTGGGTGCTCAGTGCTCGTGGTGCTGGGTGCTCAGTGCTCAGGGTGCTGGGTGCTCAGTGATCAGTGCTCAGGGTGCTGGGTGCTCAGTGCTCAGTGCTCAGGGTGCTGGGTGTTCAGTACTCAGGGTGCTGGGTGCTCAGTACTCAGGGTGCTGGGTGCTCAGTGCTCAGGGTGCTGGGTGCTCAGTACTCAGCGTGCTGGGTGCTCAGTGCTCAGGGTGCTGGTTGCTCAGTGCTCGGGGTGCTGTGTGCTCAGTACTCGCGGTGCTGGGTGCTCACTGCTCAGGGTGCTGGTTCTCAGTGCTCGGGGTACTGGGTACTCAGTGCTCAGTACACAGGGTGCTGGGTGCTCAGTGCTCGGGGTGCTGGGTGCTCAGTGCTCAGTACTCAGGGTGCTGAGTGCTCAGTGCTCGGGGTGCTGGGTGCTCAGTACACAGGGTACTCGGTGCGCAGTACTCAGGGTGCTGGGTGATCAGTGCTCAGGGTGCTGGGTGCTCAGTACTCAGTGTGCTGGGTGCTCATTACTCAGGGTGCTGGGTGCTCAGTACTCAGGGTGCTCGGTGCTCAGTACTCAGGGTGCTGGGTCCTCAGTGCTCAGGGTGCTGAGTGCTCAGTACTCAGGGTGCTGGGTGCTCAGTACTCGGGTTGCTGGGTGCTCAGTACTCAGGGAGCTGGGTGCTCAGTACTCAGGGTGCTGGGTGCTCAGTGCTCAGGGTGCTGGGTGCTCAGTACTCAGGGTGCTGGGTGCTCAGTACTCAGGGTGCTAAGAGCTCAGGGTGCTCAGTGCTCGGGGTGCTGAATGCTCAGTGCTCAGTGCACAGGGTGCTGGGTGCTCAGTCCTCGGGGTGCTGGGTGCTCAGTTCTCTGGCTGCTCAGTGCTCAGTACTCAGGGTGCTGTGTGCTCAGTACTCAGGGTGCTGGGTGCTCAGTACTCAGGGAGCTCAGTGCTCGGGGTGCAGTGTGCTCAGTACTCAGGGTGCTGGGTGGTCAGTACTCAGGGTGCTCAGTACTCAGGGTGCTGGGTGCTCAGTGCTCAGGGTGCTGGGTGCTCAGTGCTCGGGGTGCTGGGTGCTCATTCTCGGGGTGCTGGGTGCTCAGTACTCAGGGTGCTGGTTGCTCAGTGCTCGGGGTGCTCGATGCTCAGTACACAGGGTGCTGGGTGCTCAGTGCTCGGGGAGCTGGGTGCTCAGTACTCAGGGTGCTGGGTGCTCAGGGCTCAGTACTCAGCGTGCTGGGTGCTCAGTGCTCGGGGTGCTGGGTGCTCAGTACTCAGGGTGCTTTGTGCTCAGTACTCAGGGTGCTGGGTGCTCAATACTCAGGGTGCTCAGTGCTCAGTACTCAGGGTGCTCAGTGCTCAGTACTCAGGGTTCTCACTGCTCAGGGTGCTGGGTGCTCAGTGCTCGGGGTGCTGGGTGCTCAGTGCTCAGCATGCTGGGTGCTCAGTGCTCAGGGTGCTGGGTGCTCAGTGCTCAGGGTGCTCGGTGCTCAGTGCTCAGGTTGCTGGGTGCTCAGTACTCAGGGTGCTGGGTGCTCAGTACTCAGGGTGCTCATTGCTCAGTACTCAGGGTGCTCAGTGCTCAGTACTCAGGGTGCTCAGTGCTCAGGGTGCTGGGTGCTCAGTACTCAGGGTGCTGGGTGCTCAGTGCTCAGGGTGCTCGGTGCTCAGTACATTGGGTGCTCAGTACTCAGGCTGCTGGGTGCTCAGTACTCAGGGTGCTGAGTGCTCAGTGCTCAGGGTGCTGGGTGCTCAGTTATCAGGGTGCTGGGTGCTCAGTGCTCAGGGTGCTGGGTGCTCAGTACTCAGGGTGCTCGGTGCTCAGTACTCAGGGTGCTGGGTGCTCAGTGCTCGGGGTGCTGGGTGCTCAGTACTCAGGGTGCTCATTGCTCAGTACTCAGGGTGCTCAGTGCTCAGTACTCAGGGTGCTCAGTGCTCAGTACTCAGGGTGCTCAGTGCTCAGGGTGCTGGGTGCTCAGTACTCAGTGTGCTGGGTGCTCAGTGCTCAGGGTGCTCGGTGCTCAGTACATTGGGTGCTCAGTACTCAGGGTGCTGGGTGCTCAGTACTCAGGGTGCTGGGTGCTCAGTGCTCAGGGTGCTCAGTGCTCAGTACATTGGGTGCTCAGTACTCAGGGTGCTGGGTGCTCAGTGCTCAGGGTGCTCTGTGCTCAGTGCTCAGGGTGCTGGGTGCTCAGTGCTCAGGGTACTGGGTGCTCAGTACTCAGGGTGCTCGGTGCTCAGTACTCAGGGTGCTGGGTGCTCAGTGCTCGGGGTGCTGGGTGCTCAGTACTCAGGGTGCTGGGTGCTCAGTGCTCGGGGTGCTGGGTGCTCAGTGCTCGGGGTGCTCGGTGCTCAGTGCTCGGGGTGCTGGGTGCTCAGTACTCAGGGTGCTGGGTGCTCAGTACTCGGTGTGCTGGGTGCTCAGTACTCAGGGTGCTCGGTGCTCAGTGCTCGGGGTGCTGGGTGCTCAGTGCTCAGTACACAGGGTGCTGAGTGCTCAGTGCTCGGGGTGCTGGGTGCTCAGTGCTCAGTACTCAGGGTGCTCGGTGCTCAGTGCTCGGGGTGCTGGTACTCAGTGCTCAGTACACAGGGTGCTGAGTGCTCAGTGCTCGGGGAGCTGGGTGCTCAGTGCTCAGTACTCAGGGTGCTGGGTGCTCATTGCTCGGGGTACTGGATGCTCAGTACTTAGGGTGCTGGGTGCTCAGTGCTCAGGGTGCCTCGTGCTCAGTACTCAGGGTGCTGGGTGCTCAGTGCTCAGGGTGCTGGGTGCTCAGTACTCAGGGTGCTGGGTCCTCAGTGCTCAGGGTGCTGGGTGCTCAGTGCTCGGGGTGCTCAGTACTCAGGGTTCTGTGTGTTCAGTGCTCAGGGTACTGGGTGCTCAGTACTCAGGGTGCTGGGTGCTCAGTACTCATAGTGCTCAGTGCTCAGTACTCGGGGTGCTGGGTGCTCAGTACTCAGGGTGCTCAGTGCTCAGTACTCGGGGTGCTGGGTGCTCAGTGCTCAGGGTGCTGGGTGCTCAGTGCTCGGGGTGCTCGGTGCTCAGTACTCGGGTGCTGGGTGCTCAGTGCTCAGGGTGCTGGGTGCTCAGTGCTCAGGGTGCTGGGTGCTCAGTGCTCGGGGTGCTCGGTGCTCAGTACTCAGGGTGCTGGGTGCTCAGTACTCAGGGTGCTGGGTGCTCAGTGCTCAGGGTGCTGGGTGCTCAGTACTCAGTGTGCTGGGTGCTCAGTACTCAGGGTGCTAAGAGCTCAGGGTGCTCAGTGCTCGGGGTGCTGAATGCTCAGTGCTCAGTGCACAGGGTGCTGGGTGCTCAGTCCTCGGGGTGCTGGGTGCTCAGTTCTCTGGGTGCTCAGGGCTCAGTACTCAGGGTGCTGTGTGCTCAGTACTCAGGGTGCTGGGTGCTCAGTACTCAGGGAGCTCAGTGCTCGGGGTGCAGTGTGCTCAGTACTCATGGTGCTGGGTGGTCAGTACTCAGGGTGCTCAGTACTCAGGGTGCTGGGTGCTCAGTGCTCAGGGTGCTGGGTGCTCAGTGCTCGGGGTGCTGGGTGCTCATTCTCGGGGTGCTGGGTGCTCAGTACTCAGGGTGCTGGTTGCTCAGTGCTCGGGGTGCTCGATGCTCAGTACACAGGGTGCTGGGTGCTCAGTGCTCGGGTGCT